>NC_079455.1:1771643-1821643 GCF_903798145.1 Danio aesculapii
TTTCAACAAAATTTGATACATTTTTTATTTTTAATTTAATATTTTCCCCTAACATATGCGTTTGGGCTACTAATTTTGGACCCCATTATCATGAGTTATTATGTTAGATTTGCCCTAAATTTGATTTCAGCACTGACTAATCTAATGTATATGCGCAAATATAATATTGTAAAGCATCCTACTCTAAATGAGAGATCTGTGAGGAGTGAACTTATATATGTTGAGCACTGTATACACTACCTGACAAAAGGTTTTGTTGTTGTTCCCAGTTGTACAAGCAACATATAATAACTCAACCTCTAGTTGATCATTTAGAAAAGTGTCAGAAGGAAAATTTTTCTGCTGAATCTTCTGTTGAACAGCATCCCAATCATCGCAAATACTGCAGAAGACCTACTGGAACAATCATGAAGCCAAAATTATCATAGAAATCAGTCAAGTTTGGTGAAGGAAAAATCATGGTTTGGGGTTACATTCAGAATGGGGGAGATCTGCAGAGTGGATGATCAACATCAACAGCCTGAGGTATCAAGACATTTGTGCTGCCCATTACATTACAAACCACAGGAGAGGGCAAATTCTCCAGCAGGATAGCGCTCCTTCTCATACTTCAGCCTCCACATCAAAGCTCCTAAAAGCAAAGAAGGTCAAGGTGCTCCAGGATTGGCCAGCCCAGTCACCAGACATGAACATTATTGAGCAAGTCTGGGGGTAAGACGAAGGAGGAGGCATTGAAGATGAATCTAAAGAATCTTGATGAACTCTGGGAGTCCTGCAAGAAGGCTTTCTTTGCCATTCCAGATGACTTTATTAATCAGTGATTTGAGTCATTGCAGAGATGTATGGATGCAGTCCTCCAAGCTCATGATGGAGTCAGACACAATATTCATTCTGTTTCCACTGCAGCATGAGCACATATTCTATACTGGACATTATTGAAGCTTCAGTGACCAGACTTTAGTCTAAGCAGAGTCAGACCTTACTGTCCTAATCAAATCAGTCAAAATCAAGACATGATCATATTTATTTTGGTCAAATAAGCGTAATCTAGACTAGAAACTAAACTAGAAGTCAAGTTATTACTTGTTGTTCCTAAATTTTGAATAGACGATGAAGGCTTTTGTCACATATCTACTGTTCAGCTGAAACTCATCTAAAAGATACCAGCAATAAAATGCACAGACCCCCCAAACAGTGAAGTAATAGGTTTGATAAACCCGCATGGCCCGAAGTGTCAAGCGACAACGCTGTGCCTCGCAGGGGACAGACTCCCATATCCAAGGACAACTGCACACCGCCAAAAAAAAAAAAAAAATCTCCCCTAATTGCTGACATCTCTCCCAGCTGGCATAAAGTCTCTTAATTAATAATGAATACACCTACAATGCTCCAGCTCGTTTCCCTATTAATTAACTCGACTCCGCACGGCTTCTCTCCCGTGTGTCGACGCTTAGAAATAAAGCTTTTTTTTTTTTCCGTGAACGAAGTAGCGTGCATTCAGCAGAAAAAAAATGGACGAGCAGCAAACGAATGATGTCTATCCCGATGAGTTCTGATTAATAGCGCGAGAAGAGAACATGCTTGAGCTTTAGCATTCTCCTGCGACTTTTACTAGAGAAGCGTGCTCTGTGTGTGTACAGCTGAAGGCAGAATCATTAGCCCTCCTGTATATTTGTCCCTCAATTTCTGTTTAACGGAGAGCAGATTTCAACACATTTCCAAACATAATAGTTTTAATAACCCATGTATTTTCATTTATTTATTTATATGCCATGATGACAGTAAATAATATCCCAATATTATATAGCCCAATCCCAATTCTATTTTTCTACCCCTTCCCCTTGAAACAGTGTAAAGGGGAAGGGCTTCAAAATTGACCCCTAAGAAAAGGGACATCATATGTCAACGCGATCTCTTACTATATATGAGATCAATGACGAAGACTGCTGTAGTTTTTCCAGTTGTGCTTTTTTTTGGTATTTAACTTCAGGAAATCACTGAAGGTAACAGAATCATGTCATCCTATCGATCTAATGTGCCAATAAGATCGTAACTATACTGTAGTGGTCATATTCATCTATGTAAACACACGAAAACAACATTAACATTATGGCAGACACTGTAAACAGCTCATTCCCAGCCGAAAATCAGCTGTGGGCATTTGGGTGTCATCGAATGTCAGAATGTCGTGGGACTACTATACAGGAGTTATTATTAGGGATTATAGATTTTTCATGACTGTAAAACACGAGCGCCGTTATGAATGAATATGTTTGTTTATTGTAAAAATTCATAGTAATGACAAAAAAAATACTAATTTGCACATTTCACTCCCCAGTGCAGCCATGACTCCAACACCTGAAGTTAATGGGTCAGATAATGGAGACATCCTAAATATGTACTGTTGGTGTGCCTCTAGGAACAGGGTTGGGGAAACACTGGTGTAAAGCACTTTAGTCAACCTTGGTTGTAGTAAAGTGCATATATATATATATATATATATATATATATATATATATATATATATATATATATATATATATATATATAAATAAAAGTTGATTGATTGATTACGCCTTCAAGCTGAAGCTGCGGTCACACTGGGCTTTGTGTGTGCGAAATTCTGTCGTACCGCGCTGCGAAAGGGGACGGGATTAAGATGATTACACATTAAAAAAAGCCAGCGATTGCTCCATGTTTTAAATTTCTGTCCAGAGAGGTCATGTTTTGATCCTCGATTGGTCTCACTCAGTCTAGTGATGCGATTTCGCAGGTCAGAGTTCACCAAGCTTGAACTTTGCACCACAGCTACATGCGAAACTTGAAAATCAGCTGTGGGCATTTGGGTGTCATCGAATGTCAGAATGTTGTGGGACTACTATACAGGAGTTATTATTAGGGATTATAGATTTTTCATGACTGTAAAACACGAGCGCCGTTATTAATGTATTAAAATGTGTTTGTTTATTGTAAAAATTCATAATAATGACAAAAAAAATACTAATTTGCGCATTTCACTCCCATGTGCAGCCATGCTGCTATTGTAGTTGGTGTATTCTGGGAAATCTTCTTACCCCTTTCGAGTGTGGTCCTGAAAAATCTCAATTTTGAAGGCTATCTAGCCATCTTAGACCTACGCTGATCTTGAGAAAGCCATCCATGCTTTTGTTCATTTGCGTTTAGACTACTGTAATGCACTTTATGTTGGAGTTAATCAGTCATGTCTTCATCATTTACAGCTTGTGCAAAATGCTGCTGCTCGCATGTTAACTAGCAGTCGGAAAAGTAAACATATCACACCAATTCTCTACTCCCTCCACTGCCTCCATTAAGTTTAGAATTAATTTAAAACGTTTGATGTTTGTTTATAATGCTGTCAATGGCCTTGCTCCGATATATTCATGCGAAATTTTGCACATTCACAAACCCAGCAGAGCTTTGCGATCTGCTGACTAACTTCTGCATGAAGTCCCTAAGTCAAGATACAAGCAGTGGCAGGTCCTAAACTCTGGAATACCCTTCCAACTGAGCTTCGTACAATCACTGAGGTGCCACTTTTTAAAGCCAAGCTTAAGACCCACTTATTTAAATTGGCTTTTAATGCCTAGCACTGACACTTCATTATGTTTGTTGGATTTTATTGATATTTTTTGTATTGCTTTGCATCGTCTCCTTTCTGTTGTGTTGTTTAATTTGCTTTTACTTGTGTAAAGCAGTGTTTCCCAACCCTGTTCCTGAAGGCACACCAACAGTCCACATTTTCAACCTCTTCCTAATCAAACACACCTGAATCATCTTATCATAACATCAGAAGAGACTCCAACACCTGAAGTTAATGGGTCAGATAATGGAGACATCCTAAATATGTACTGTTGGCGTGCCTCCAGGAACAGGGTTGGGAAACACTGGTGTAAAGCACTTTGGTCAACCTTGGTTGTAGTAAAGTGCATATATAAATAAAAGTTGATTGATTGATTACGCCTTCAAGCTGAAGCTGCGGTCACACTGGGCTTTAAGTGTGCGAAATTCTGTCGTACCGCACAGCGAAAGGGGGCGGGATTAAACAAGATGATTAGACATCAAAAAAAGCGAGCGATTGGTCCATATTTTACATTTCTGTCAAGAGAGGTCCTGTTTTGATCCTCGATTGGTCTCAAGTGATGCGATTTCGCAGGTCAGAGTTCACCAAGCTTGAACTTTGCACCGCAGCAACTTGCGAAACTTGACACATGACCTTGTGTTTCCGGTCTGACGCATTCGCGTGCGTATGAATGGAAGTCTATGGGAGGAAAAGCCCAGTGTGACCGCAGCTTAAAGCGAGTTGGGACAGAATTGGGGAGGGGAAGAGCTAAGGGGTAGAATTGGGATTGGGCCTTAAAAACGTAACTAGGCTAACTGGGTTAAAGTTATGCTGAGCTGCATGATTTAAGCCCCAATTTTGAGAAATTGTTTTGAGAAATCTCCGACAAATTCACGAAATCACAAGCAAATCGGTGCTCGTTCATGTGAGTAACAATCACACAAGTGTGAACTATCAAACACACGAACTGAAAGAATCGTCGATGAACCCATGAGAAATTTGGCATGCTAAATATCTGGAGCTGTCAGCGATTCAAAATCATGCTGTGTGAAAAGTGATCTGATTGAAAATAACATCTGCGATTACCAACAGCCAATGAGAGGGCAGCATCCACTACTATGGGTATCTGCAGGCCAGCAGGAGGATGGGGGAGAAGTTAAAAGTGCTTATTTTTGTCCATTTGGACCCAAGAAATGAAAGAAAAACTAGTGCAAATATGGCAGGAGCAGCAGTATCTGTTTGACGTGTCATCTGAGCAATACCACAACTGGGTCAAAAAAGAAAAAGGTTTGAGATAAATTACTAATTCCCTTCACAAGCCAGGTGAGCTAAATAAGCACATTTTCAACATAGGCTGATTCTAAAAACGTAGCCCTATATACATTTCTGGAGATTGTTAATTATGTAGCCAGAAGTACATATGGCTGCATTTCGTTTGAAAACGAACGCTATGGGGCGATATGACGCCGTTCCTTTTCGTGCTTCTAGCTGACCACTTACCACCATATGAACGGCTTTCCGAATGATAACAAGTTGTCCAGTGGCTCGCCGTGTACGTTGGCGGACTTGAGATACAGAAAGGAGTTGACCACCACAACAGGGTTTGAGTCGGTTGAGGAACGGTGCTTTTGAAAACACTATTGGTTGGGTTTAGGGAAGGAGAAGGGTGGGTCAGTCAAGCAGTCTGTCGATAGCTGCCTCTGGTGCATTCGTGAAAACAAAAACTGCAAAAAACGTAGCTCCTGTGACATATTTCATGATCTCCAGAAATGTATATAGGAGTACGTTTTTATAATGAGCCTGGGTTGTACATTTTCTACCCAGAAAGGTTTCTTTTTCATTATGTAGTTAATAATAAAAGATATACTACGTGACCTTGCATTGTTTCCATGTTACGTCTCGAGTGTGTTTGGTTATGAGACGTAGTTCGTGGACCAAGACTAAGTGCAGTGTGAAACCCCCTGTCTCTGATCCATCTTGCAAAGTAAACTCAGCAGTGACAGAACGTTAACCCAGATAGGCATGCAGTGTGAAATCATCTGTGACGCAGCTACTTTGAAAATCGTGCAGTCTGAAAACTGCAAATATATATTGCTTAAGGGGGCTTATAATATTGATCTTAAAATGGTTTTAAAACAATTGAAAACTGCTTTTATTCTAGCCGAAATAAAACAAATAAGACTTTCTTCAGAAGAAAAAATATTAGAGGAAATACTGTGAAAAATTCCTTGCTCTGTTAAACATCATTTGGGAAATATTAGAAAAAGAAAATGCACAGGAGCACTAAAAACTGACTTCAACTGTATATGTCTGTGTGTGTAGCCCGTTCTGCTTGGAAGGAAAATAAGAAGGCCTATTAGCAGGCACGTAAGCACTGAAAGCACAGTTTATTGTTCCCCTGCATGTTGAAACAAGACTTGCACAATACAATAGCACACACATCCCCACGGGTCCCTTTTTTTCGCACCCTCATGATGGATAGGGAAGACTAGTCCTTGGGCGTCAGGAGAGATCTGTCAAGGACGGGATACGGCCCTGTGATGGTCTCCGATAAATACACAGCGAAAGACATGTCATTTATCGCGGGGGGCCTGAGATGGATGCGAACGGCTCAACGGCAGGGAAGTATGTTTAAAAACCCATTTCATTATTATACCTCGAAAAGACCCTTTGGGAACCATTGACCTTCTGGATGCATTTAGAACAGCCACCCCGCAGATGATCCTATCTGAACACCCTCCGTTAGGTTTTAGTTCTGTCCAGCTTCGCTCATTAGTCCTCAATATATATATATATATATATATATATATATATATATATATATATATATATATATATATATATATATAGGTCTCACAGCTTGGCAGGTCGGAAAGCACATGCTCCCATAAATAATTTAGAAGTAGGGTCTTCTCATAGGATAAGAAAACTCAGCTATGAATAATAATGAAAAGCCGATGCGTCATCACTTCAATAGCAGATTTGCGCTACGTCACCGATTCTGATCCCGCCCCAAAAATTATTTGAATCCCGGAAGATGAAATTAGGCCGCAGTGGGTAGAACAATTGCCTCACAACAAAAAGGTCGCTGGTTTGAGCCTCAGGTGGGTCAGTTGGCATTTCTGTGTGGAGTTTGCATGTACTCCCTGTGTTGGCGTGGGTTTCCTCCGGCTGCTCCGGTTTCCCCCACAAGTCCAAACACATGTGCTATAGGTCAACTGTCTGTCAACTGTCAACTAAATTAGCTGTCATGTTTGTGTGTGAATGTGAATATGTATGGGTGTTTCTCAGTAGTGGGTTGCAGCTGGAAGGGCATCCACTGTGTAAAACAGATGCTGGATAAGTTGGCGGTTCATTCCGCTGTGGCGACCTCTGATGAATAAAGGAACTTGATTTATTATGTATTTCTATATACAATTATTATTTACAATATGAATTGCATTATGGGATGTTAATCCCTGCTCTGTTGACGTTTGATGCTGAAAATTTTTAACTTTACAGTTTAACAAAGTGACTTTTATTGACATTTTTGAGTTTTTTTGAGTTTGAAACAATATATTGTATAAGAAATAATATTTGCTTTGTAAAAATAACAAGAAAGGTACTAAGTGAAAACAAGCTCTTTGTTTTTGCACGGTAAATGTGACAGGATACACACTAATATCCACTGCTGTATGGACATCTCTTAAAATAAACCTGATTTAACAATCTATAATTGTTCTGACATGCGGCTGTAGTTATAAAAATGTGAAAATTGCTGTAATTCATTACAAACCCGCTCTGTTTTAAAACATTTTAAACGTGTGAAACTCATTCATGATCACATTTGATCATGATTGATGATCACAGAGCGCTGAACAGATCTTTTAAGTTCGGTTGCCTTGTTGATAAGATTATACACGCTACTACAGAGACATGTTAATATGCAGCTGTCAATCAACTCATTGGGCAGGGAAACCGCACTCTTACGTTGCAGTGGACCTTAAAATAGGAGGGATTTGGATCCTATTTTAACGTCAGACTTATTGTGTTTCTATGACTCCAATATGACTGTGGACACTGTACCAACACACAGTTCTGTCCAAACAGGTGCGCTTCAAGTGAAAAACTCACTTAATTTTGACATATTACTTCTGAAAACAAGTCAATAATCTTTACTTGTCTAAAAAAGGTTCCTTGATTGATATTTGGACTAGAAACAAGACAAATACTCAAATAAGAAGACTATTTTTTGCAATGCATGGACAAACTGAAGGCTGATTTCAGTGCAACTCTGCAGCTCAGGACATTTATCAAACGAGTGTGTGTTTTCCACTTATACTTCTTCTACACTGTTGTTTTTAATACACTGGGATGCTGCAAGCGCGTCCTGAAGGTGTCCTGCAGGCTGACGCAGTTGTGCTAGGTGTTTCTTCATCTTGCTGATGGTGTTTTTCTGCAAATGTGCTGTGCCATATGGCTGCTTGCTGAGTTTCCTAAAACTTGCAGAACTGTACACATTTATCTCTTTGTTCTGGCCTCTGAGTTTGCGGAGCGCTTTAATTCATCACAGGCTGTCAGTGTCACAAAGCTGTGTTGTTAGCCGCAGATACACAAATTACCACACCGAAATGTGTGCTGACGCTGAAGTTCTGTTCATTAAAAAAAGCGCTATTACTTCAAACTTAGTCCACTAGTTCATGTATTGTATCGCTTGACAAATGTCATATCAGTCGAGCTAAACGAGAGTCAGAATTTTGCATTATGCAGCATATTCCTACTGTTAATATCAATATTCAATGTGTTAGGTCAGTGTTTTTATTTTAGATCAATAGTGAATTGAACATATTTACAAAATGTGTATCTATGAGCAATATCACACTCGTAGCACTGCGACATGGCTGTATTTCGGCACTGGTGGGAGGCCTGAGTGTCCCACCAGTGATGATATACAGCCATATCGCACTGCTATGAGTGTGATATTGCATTTTTACAACAGTTTGACGTCATAATCATGTATCTAAAAAAGAAAATCAAGCACAAAGACTCTAAAAATCCTTTGGTTTGAGGAACTACTTTCTTCCGCCATTCATTCACATCTGCAGTTGACGTCAGAACGGCAGAAACATACATACATACTATGTAAATACAATATATGTAAATACTATGTAGATACAAACTATGTAAATACAAACGTTTATATTGAATGCGATTAATTGATTTCAATAGTAATAATATGCAAATAGTAAAATGTAACACAAATATGCATTATTTTGTCAGCGCAATGTTGATATAATTGGAAATATTTTTCTACTGTAAATTCAATATCAGCTTAAAATTATACAACCCAGGCTCATCATGGATGCGTACCCCTGTATACATTTCTGGAGAGCACGAAATACGTCCCGGGAGGTTAGTTTTTTTGCAGTTTTCGTTTTTGCGAATCCACCAGAGGCCGCTGTGTACGCTTTTTCAGTTCTCAAATTTCTGCTGCTCTCGCATAAATCCACCAGAGGCCGCTGTCGACTGACTGAATGACTGACCGACTGACCTATCCCCCCACCCATCGCCTTCCCTAAACCCAACCAATAATGTTTTAAAAAGCAATCCAGAAAAAGAAAAGCTCTTGCAGCTGCCTGATTTTACTTTGTTTTCAGATCTTTTGTTTGCCTTTTGTTTTTATTTTAAAGTCCGCCATTGTACGCAGCAAGCTACTTGGCAAACTGGTAACCACGGAAAAGACGTCCACATGGAGGCAAGCAGTCAGCTGGTAGCGCAAATAAAGAACAGAAGCCATCGGCGGCATCATACCGCCCAGTAGCATTCATTTTAAAGATGAAATACAGCCATTTGTAGCCCTGAATACATAATTCACGCTCTTCAAAAATGTATACAGGGGCACATCTTCACAATGAGCCTGTGATGAAATTGTACATCATGTACTATTTTTATTTCTTTATTAATTGCATGTTATTTCCAACCCAGGCTCATTCTGAGAACGTAGTCCCGGGGACGTTTCTGGAGACCGTGAAATACGTCCCGGGAGGTACGTATTTTTGCAGTTTTTGTGTTCGCGAATCCGCGAGAGGCCGCTGTGCGCGCTTTTTCCCGCGCCGTTCTCGCGTAAACCCGCTAGAGGCCGCTGTCGAACGACCTTCCGCCTGTCTGCCTGGATGACAGAATGATTGACTGTGTGACCGGCCAATCGGCTGACCCACCCTCCTCCGTCCCTAAACCCAACCAACGACGATTCACAAAAGCCGTCCAGAAAAAGAAAAGCCCTCGTCTGATTTTTACCACGTTTTCGGATTTTGACCACATTCTCACCCTGTGATGAACTTGTTCGCTTCATTTTTTGGATTTTGTTTTTGTTTTCTTACCTGATTTCTGGAACCGCTCTTCCCCGGACTCGAACCCGGTCGTCGTCGTCGTGGTCAGCCCCTCTCTGCGCCTCGAGTCCGCCAGAGTACACGAAGAGCTAACTGGACAAACTGGTTGCAGTGGGAAAGCCCGCCACACGGAGGCGAGCGGCCGGCTGGCCGGCCGGCAAGCGCCGAAAGGAAAGGCGTCAAACCGCCCCGCAGCGTTCGCTTAAAAAAATGAAATGCAGCCGTACGTACCCCCAGCTACGTATTTTGCGGTCTCCAGAAACGTCCCCGGGACTACGTTCTCAGAATGAGCCTGGGTTGGTTATTTCTAACATAATAATTCTAAAATAAATATGCAGAAATCCATGGACAGTGTCAGGTATTGATCACTGATCATTAATCTCAGATTGTTTAATAATTCAATTTAAAAATGGATGATCATTTGATGATCACACTAGACTGGATTGTTTTTTTTTTGTGAAGATGTTTCTAAGTGAATATTTAGTCCTTATAAATATATAGTTAGTTCTGATTCACCACATCCTGAGGCTTTTTTTTAAATGTCAACACTGTGTTAATAGCTACAAATGTCAGGTAGAGCTTTCTCATCTCATCCTGGCACATGCAAATGAACATGCCGCCGAAACATCCATTAAAATGTTTGTCCAAATCCTCGGTTTTCCATCTCTGATAATTTAGTCACCGTATATATGCTCCTCGTCTGAGGAAAAAGGACACGATGCCAACGTTTGGCCATTCATGAGAGAGAGAAAAAATGAAACAGATTGAATACAATGTATGAAAAGCACCGTGTCTCTCGTTGCAATGTACGAGTGACAATGCTGCCTTGTTGCTATGGAACCCCTCTGTTGCTAAGCAATGAGTTGATGATTAGAATTGTGAATCGGCTGGAAGAGTGGTATTTTCTTCGCCACTCTATTTCTCCATGTATGGTGCGCTGCGTGACTGTGTTCATGAAAGGCATGTGGGCCTGGGCTCAATCTGCGGCTGCTTTTCTCTAGCGTGCATTAAGCAGACCTTTACATTTAAATTACATTCATCCATGTAGAATTCGTCCACTTTTTCCTTTATATCTCTATCTCTCACACATACACTTGTACAGCTATCATTATGGGGACTTTGCATAGACATAATGGTTTTAATATAGTACATACTGTATTTTTAACCCCCCTTTCACCCAATATTACCACTAAACCCAGGCCTCAAGTTAATAATCTGCATTTTACTTCATTATGTGTGATTTATGAGCCGTTTTCCTCATGGGGACCAAAAAGAAAATTCACTGGTATTGCTATACTTGTGGGGACTTCGCAAAGACGTAATGATTTTTATAATGTATAAACTATATGTTTTACCACCTAACCCTAAACTCAACCCTCACAGAAAACAATCTGCATTTTTTTCCCCCAAAATACATAATTCTGTGTGATTTATGACCTGTTTTCATCACGAGGACAAAAAATGAGCCCACAAGGTTAATGTTTACTGGTGTTGCTATACTTGTGGGGAGAGTTCGTCCTCAAAACATAAGGAATACATGGTACACATACACACAAGGGCGCGCTTGTACAGCCATCTTTATGGGGACTTCTTCCCATATATGTTATTATTTTTATATTGTACATACTATATTCTAATCCACCTTACCTCCAATATTACCTATAAACTCATTCCTCAAGGGAAACAATCTGCATTTTTAGTTCAGTCTACGATTTAAGAGCCGTTTTCCTCATGGGAACCAAAAAGAAATGTCCCCACAGGGTCAAAATTAACTGGTATTGCTATACTTGTGGGGACATTCAGTTCCCGAAACATAAAGAATACATGGCACACACACTGTACATGCAAACACACACAGACTTGTAGAGCTATCTTTATCGGGACTTCTTCCCTTATATGCTATGATTTTTATACTGTACAAACTTTATTTTTAGTACCCCTTACCCCAATAATACCCCTAAACCCAACCCTCAAGCTAACGATCTGCATTTTTATTTCATTATGTGTGATTAATGAGCCGTTTTCCTCATGGGGACCAAAAAGAAATGTCCCCACAAGGTCAAAATTCAATTAAATTGCTATACTTGTGGGGACTTTGCATAGACATAATGATTTTTATACTGTACTAACTGTATTTTTTATTCCCTAATCCTAAACCCTCACAGGAAATAATTTATTTTTTCAAAGTACTATAATCTGTGTGATTTATGCGCCTTTTTCCTCATGAGAACAAAATAAAATGACCCCACAAGATTAAAATTTACTGGTATCGCTATACTTGTGGGGACATTTGGTCCCTACAACATAAGGAATACATGGTGTACATACACACACACACACTTGTGCTTGTAAAGCTATCTTTATAGGGACTTCTTCCCATATATATAATGATTTTAATACTGTACATGCTGTATGTTTAATCCCCCTTACCCCCATTACCCCTAAACATAACCCTCAAGGGAAACAATCTGCATTTTTATTTCAGTCTGTGTGATTTATGAGCCGTTTTCCTCATGGGGACCAAAAATAAATGTCCCCACAAGGTCAAAATTCACTGGTATTGCTATGCTTGTGGGGACATTTGGTCCCCACAGCATAAGGAATACATGGTACACATGCACACTTGTTTGTATAGCTATCTTTATGATGACTTCATCCCTTATATGTTGTGATTTTTATACTGTATACTTTATTTTTAATCCCCCTTACTTAAAATAATACCCCTAAACCTAACCCTCAAAGCAAAGAATCTGTGTTTTTCCTTCATTATGTGTGATTTATGAGCCGTTTTCCTCATGGGGACCAAAAAGAAATGTCCCCACAAGGTCAAAATTCACTGGTATTGCTATGCTTGCAGGAACATTGCATAACCTTAATGATTTTTATACTGTACTAGCTGTATATTTTATCACCCCATACATAAACCCCTTTTTATATTTTCTAAATACTTCGTTTTGTGTGATTACGGGTCATTTTTCTCAGGTGGTCCTTAAGAAATGTCCCTACAACTTTCAAATTCAGTGGTATTACTATACTTATGGGGACATTTGGTCCCCACAGCATAAGAAATAAATCAACACACAAAAATGTGTACGGCCAGCCTGATCTCACGAGAAAACGTAAGTATTTTACGTTTTGTCAGTTCAGTCGTACGAAATTGTACGATTTTAAAAAGAAGGCGTGGCGCCTAACCCCACCCCTAAACCCGTGATTGGGGGATGAGCAAATAGTATTAAATTGTACGAATTAGATCGTACGAATTGAGCCACTAAATCAAAAAGTTACGAATTGCTGTGAGATTGTGTTGGTGAAGCTATCTTAACGGGCATCGCAATGATTTTTATACTGTACAAACTGTATATTTCCCCCCCTACCCCAACCCTAACCCTAAACCCACCCTCACATGAAACAATCAGCTTTTTTACATTTTCAAAATACTTCATTCCTTGTGATTATGAGATGTTTTTCTCATTTGCCCCCCAGAAATAAAATCCCACAAGCTTAAAATTGACTGCAATTGCTATACCTGTGGAATTGGTCCCCACAATGAATTGGTCCCCACAATGTAAGCAACTCAAGACACACAAACACACTCACACAATGAAATGTATGGCTAAACAACTGAAGTCAGAATCTTCATTAAATAAGCCACACATTTCCATCCCCAGTGCGCTCCGCAGTGTAATCTTGTCTTTGGCGTGAAACAGAATTGAGGGTGAAGATCAAAAAACCCCTCAGCAGCGCCAGCAGAGGGAGCTGTAGGGCATCTCACATCCACCGTAAGCCACTCCTGACCAGCCTGTGTGCATTTGTTTAGCACAAACTGAGACACACTTATATGATTCTCCGTTACGCAGATGAATGCTCATCAACTCCTAAACTAATTGAGGCAATAAATCCACAGTTGTGCTAAAGACTCATGCATCATACGGATGTGGAGTCTCCTTCACCCCTCAGCAGTAAGCACTTTTCAGCTTCTCTCCTAAGGAAAGAGGTTGAACACAAACGCTGGGCATTAGCGTCATCATTACCTGCAGGAGAGATACATCGCTGTGTCAGTGAAAACCTGCTCAGGGAAAAGCAGAATTCAGCCCGGGACACAGTATCCTCGGCATCGTCAGGACTGCTATTTTTTGCAGTTTCTACCTGACTTTCTGTTTTTCTGCTGTGTCGGGCACGAGCTCCGTGTGATCTTCCCACAGTTTAGCAAAACACAGAGGACAGGGGATCGGAGAGGTCCTCCTGAATGGAGTTCCAGCGTCTCCAGAGATGCCACCTGCCTTACATTTGTCATCTGAATATGTACACGGATGACGGTGCCATCTGGCAGTGCGGTCGGAGAGAGGAGAATAGTCGCAAATGCTGAAGTTCTTGAGGGTTTGGATTTTTGGAGAGGGTGGGGGGGTATTAGAGGTGCTGGGAATATTCAGATGGAGCACAGATGTTGAACATTTGACAGCTTCTGAGTGAAATCTCTCTTTTGTACATGCATGAATTTTCAATCAAAGATATCTGAAGTGTCTCTATCTATCTATCTATCTATCTGTCTATCTATCTATCTATCTATCTATCCATCCATCTATCTATCTACATATCTATTTTTCCATCCATCCATCCATCCATCCATCCATCCATCCATCCATCTATCTATCTATCTATCTATCTATCTATCTATCCATCCATCCATCCATCCATCCATCCATCCATCCATCCATCCATCCATCTATCTATCTATCTATCTATCTATCTATCTATCTATCTATCTATCTATCTACCTATCTATTTTTCCATCCATCCATCCATCCATCTATCTATCTATCTATCTATCTATCCAGCTATCAACATATCTATTTTTCCATCCATCCATCCATCCATTTTTCCATCCATCCATCCATCCATCCATCTATCTACATATCTATTTTTCCATCCATCCATCCATCCATCCATCCATCCATCCTTCCATCAACATATCTATTTTTCCATTCAACAAACACCCATCCACCCACCCATCCATCCATCTATCTATCTATCCATCAACATATCTATTTTTCCATCCATTCATCCTTACATCCATCCATCCACCCATTCATCCATCCATCCACAAACCCACCCATCCATCCACAAACCCACCCATCCACCCATCCATCCATCCATCCATCCATCTATCTATCTATCCATCAACATATCTATTTTTCCATCCATTCATCCATCCATCCACCCATTCATTCATCCATCCACAAACCCACCCACCCATCCATCCATCCATCCATCCACAAACCCACCCACCCATCCATCCATCCACAAACCCACCCACCCACCCATCCATCCATCCATCCATCCATCCATCCATCCATCTATCTATCTATCTATCTATCTATCTATCCATCTAACACACTCGTTTGTACAGCTATCTATATAGAAACATCCTATAGAAGTAATTATTATTTATTGCACATACTGTATATTTTATCCCCCTACCCCAAACTCACAGGAAACTGCATTTTTACATCAAAATATTACGTCAAATATTTCATTCTGTGTGATTATGAGCCGTTTCCATCATGAAGACCAAAAGATATGCCCACATGGTTAACATTTACTGGCATTGCTATACTTGTGGGGACATTTGGAAATATCAGATCCATACAGATTTGTTTCTTCTGATTTTTAACGGTCTGCTCACTCCCCAGTTCATTCTGTAATCATTTCTATCCTATATTTTACTGCTCTTTTTTTGTGACATTTCTTTGTTTGGCATCCATCTTCTCTGCTGTCTTAAAATATCTCTAAAGATGTCATCCAGACCTACTGGAAGAAGAAGAACAAGAACAAGAAGAAGGAGAAGAACATACATCGTTCTTTTGACCGCAGTTTTGAAATATTTACTAACTGAGCACTTGACTGAGAGTGCAGTCTTCCATCTCTCCATGTATCCTCTCCATCTTCTTTGTGCAGTGGTACTTTTCACCCCCCATCTTTTCACTGCTGACATGTTTGCATGGCGTTCGGCTCACTCTTAAATGCCTGCAGTTCCGTTACTCTCTCTCTCTCTCTTACACACACATCATGATGAGTGAGAGAGAGAGAGAAGGAAAACGTGCTTCTGGAGCGAAAAAAGGGGGGGGGGGGGTGTGGAGCCATTTTCCTGTGCGCTTTATGAAGGCAACCAGCAAGAATTTTCCCAGGAGATGTCAAAGTACATTCATTGGCTAGTTGTAAACAGTGAAGCCTGAAATCTCCCGCACGCTCCTGCCGCTACATATTTTTTGACCAGGTTTTTCATGAAACGAAGGAACACTGAAGAAAGCGCGTGCAGCTCAAAATAAAACCACTTACCTGTGTCCAAGGCTCTTAGACTGAAAGTGGGTTTCGGCCTGCTCTGATCACTAGGAAGTGCTGTTAACCCTGAGCTGTTGAAACCTCCAGTTTTTAGTGACCCAGGATCATTCGCTACCCTCTTCTTCATTCATTTTTTAAAAGGTAGACATCAAGATTCTTAGGGCTCATTCACAACGAACGCATCTTTGCTTCTAAAAACTTGAGGCACAATGAAAAAATCGTACATCATAAAGTACGATGGTATCTGTACACAGCCACTGAGCATTTGTAAACAGAAACTTCCAATGAAACCCTGCTTACGAGCTTTTCTGATTGGTTCACTGCTATGGAACTAACAGTGATGAGCAGCCCTGTTTTTGAAAGTTGAAGGTTTTTGAACTGAATCTTCCTCCATAAAAATGCTCTACTTACACTCGGCTGTTCGTGAGGTGTGTATTTTTAGTGTGTTGTATGATTCTAGATATTGAATGTTTTATCTATTTTGAATGTTTTACTTTAATTTATTGATAAGCGCTTCGAGAATTAAGTTTTAAGGGGACTTTATGGAAACACATTATAATTATTGCTTTACACGTTGTCCTGATATTTTATCCTACCAGTCAGATTGTGCTACCAACACTGCATTCAATGTAGTTAAAGAAGCTTGTGACCACTATGTAATGCAATACGTTAAGATAATATCATTGTGTGCATGTGTAATTTTGCAGTTTGACATGTTAAAAATCGAATAAAATGAAAACAGTTTAGACTTGGCTTAACCTTCTTGCTTATATTTTTAACATGACTATCGATTTTTTAATTAATGTCTGGATTTATGCCAAGATACTTAAATTTATTCACTTCTTTAATAGATTTATGTTTAATCAGCACCTCAAATTTATCTCTTGCAGGTCTATTTCTTATAGAGAAGCACATAGAAACTATCATTAACATATTTCTCATGAGGTATGTTTTAAGATGCAACAGTAAGATTTTTGTGAATATGTCAATGTCAATTTTATTTATATAGCACTATTTAATACAACCAGAGGTTGACCAATGTGCTGCACAGTACAACTTAAAACAGATGTATATATAAAATTATTAAATTATTGCTAAAACAGACAATTTTCACATAAAACGCCAAATCAAAGAGGTAAGTTTTTAACCTAGATTTAAAAACAGTCAGGGATGAAACAGATCTGATACAGAGGGGCAGAGCATTCCCCAGCCTAGGACCATGCAGCTACTGCGAAAGCACGGTCACCTCTGCATTTCAGCCTCGACTTAGGGATGCATAACAGTCTCTGGTTAGATGACCGAAGAGACCGACCAGGCTGATGCTCGATTAATATGTCTGACAGATAAGAAGGTGCCAGGCCATTTAGAGATTTAAAAACCAACAGAAGCATTTTAACATGCTTATACTGAATATTAAAGGTTTTCCATGAAATTATCGATGACAATTAAAAACCTTTATTTTTAAGGGCCCACATGATTTATATAGATAATAATAATAATAATAATAATAATAATAATAATAATAATAATAATAATATTAATAATAATAATAATAATAATAATAATAATAATAATATTAATAATAATATTAATAATAATAATAATAATATTAATAATAATATTAATAGTAATAATAATAATAATATTAATAATAATAATAACAATAATAATATTATATTAAGTAATAATAATAATAATAATAATAATAATATATTAATATTAATAATATTAATAATATATAATATTAATAATAATAATAATAATAATAATAATAATAATAATATTAATAATAATATTAATAATAATAATAATAATATTAATAATAATAATAATAATAATAATAATATTAATAATAATAATAATAATAATATTAATAATAATAATATTAATAATATTAATAATAATAATAATAACAATAATAATATTAATAATAATAATAATAATAATAATAATAATAATATTAATAATAATAATAACAATAATAATATTAATATTAATAATAATAATAATAATAATAATAATAATAATATTAATAATAATAATATTAATAATAATAATATTAATAATAATAATAATAATATTAATAATAATAATATTAATAATAATAATAATAATAATAATAATAATAATAATAACTTTTATTAAACCAGAAATCTCCAATTTACATAATCAACCTATTGATAAAATACAGTATCATGGAGGTGCACTGTAAAAATGACAAACAAGTCTTGACTACAAATGTTTTTAAGTTACTTGAACTTATTTGAATATGCTAATCAGGTTTCAACTACATTTTTTAAGTTACACAAAGTTTAACTTAATATTATAGTCAGTTTGCTTGATTGAAGTTGAGGTGACTAGAAAAGTACACTAAATATAAAGATTTTTACAGCATATTTGGTGTAAAACGCTTTGTCATGAGTCATTTTTGTCCTGTTTTCATGCATTTCCTCGTTGTAACAGTTGTTTCGTTTCCAATTTATAGAACTTGTTTAACACAGACATTCTCACTTGCACCCACACGCAGAAACGGCAAATACCGCCAATATTTACAGGGTTGTTTTTCTCGTAGTCTCAGACTGAACACCCACAGTCTGTTCACTGACCGTCTGATGCACACAGAACTGGAAAGCTTGGTTTTTTTTGTTTTGTTTTTTGGCTCTGGCAAGCTCAATAGTGATGAAGTGAGGACACATGAGTGAGTCTGTCTGAAAACAAGACTGTTTACAAGGTCCCCAATTAATTCACGCTGTAGAGATTTAAATAATCACGAGATCTACAAAAGTTCACCTGGTTAGTGGTTGTTTTTTTTCCTTTTTCATTCTGAAGCACTTGGTAGCAAGTAAAATCCATTCATGCCTTCATTTTCCTTCGGCTTAGTCTCTGATCTGTCAGAGGTCACCACAATGGAATGAACCGCCAACTATTCCAGCATATGTTTTATGCAGCGGATAGCCTTCCAGTCGCAACCCAGTACTTGAAAACACCCATACACACTCATTCACACACACACACTCATACACTACATAATAGGTCATCCAATTCACCTATAGCGCATGTGTTTGAACCAGTACCGTCGCTAGCTTAACTGCCACTGTAGGCAAACAACAATCATGCCACCCTCAGTGTTCATGCCACCATCTTCGCAGAAAGTGAAGACCTGTGGTGGGAGGTTATATGTGTCACGGACAAAAGCGAAGAGCGTGTTGGGGGGGGACATAAAATCGCCAATATTGCCCATGCCTAAATCCGCCACTGCTTTGGACTGTGCTGGAAAGCGGAGCACCCGGAGGAAATCCGAACCAACACTGGGAGAACATGCAAACTCCACACAGAAACGCCAACTGGACAAGCCAGGACACAAATCAGTGACATTCTTGCTGTGAGGCCACAGTGCTAACCACTGAGCCACCGTGCCACCCTATCGAGTAAAATATAAAGTATAATTATCAAGAAGCTGAAATTCATGTCTTGGGGTAAAGTTTACTACGATTTTACACTATTATTCAGTTTATTACTGAGGAATGATCAAAATATGCATAATCCTTTGACCTTGTGTTATAACGATGTTTTATTAATGTCTTTTTCTCTTTCTTTGTGTTTCCTTTAGGTCCTCCAGTCATCGTGGGAATGAGTATAAATATTGCCAGTATTGACTCCATTTCAGAAGTCAACATGGTTAGTAACTGATTTTGCTCACTTGATTTTGCTGATTGGGTTTGTGGTGACGTCAGTGATCATATAGTTCTTGATTAAAAGCATCACTGTGGTTGGCAGATAAAGCACTGCTAAACAGAACATTAAATGCATTGGGACATTAGCATATTGTTTAGTTTAGCTCTGCATTTCTGTTCTGTCATCTTCTGTGTTATCAATATTAACTGGCTTGTTACCAGGGCTGGGGAAGTTACTTCCAAAGCATGATTGTTGCTAATGACTTCATTAAAATTGTATTTGAATAATTAATTTCTCTGAACAGTGGTTTACTTGCTGAATAATTTGTTTAATTATTTGACTAAATACGAAAAATCACATAAAACTTCATTCATAGACAATAGAAATGAAACTCTTTAAATGCATTACATTTGTGCCAACATGACCTTTTAGACTTATTTTATTTTGAGTTTTTTTTTATTAATTTCTAAATGTTACACATTTGAGGTAAAACTCTATAAACGTATATACTCTGTATGTGTATATATATATATATATATATATATATATATATATATATATATATATATATATATATATATATATATATATATATATATACATACATACATACTAGTATCAGGTTGGGCCTGTTTTGCCTTCAGAACTGCTTTAATCCTTTGTTTCATAGATTCAACAAAGTACTGGAAATATTCCTCAAAGGTTTTGGTCCATATTGACATGACAGCATCACGCTGTTGCTGCAGATTTGTCAGATGCACATCCATGATGGGAATGTAGCCTCAGTTTCCTGTTCTTAGCTGACAGGAGTGGCACCCGGTGTGGTCTTCTGCCGCTATAGCCCATCTGCCTCAAGGTTGGACGTGTTGTGTGTTCAGAGATGCTCTTCTGCAGACCTCGGTTGTAACGAGTGCTTATTTGAGTTACTGTTGCCTTTCTATCAGCTGGAACCAGTCTGGCCATTCTCCTCTGACCTCTTGCATCAACAAGGCATTTTCGCCCACAGAACTGCCGCTCACTGGATATTTTCTACTTTCGGACCATTCTCTGTAAACCCTAGAGATGGTTGTGCGTGAAAATCCCAGTAGATCAGCAGTGTTTCTGAAATACTCAGACCAGCCCGTCTGGCACCAGCAACCATGCGACGTTCAAAGTCACTTAAATCACCTTTCTTACCCATTCTGATGCTCGCTTTAAACTGCCTAAAGCCTGAAATGCCTAAAAGCATTGAGCTGCTGCCATGTGATTTGCATTAACAAGCAGTTGGACAGGTGTACCTAATAAAGTGTCCAGTGAGTGTATATATATATATAGCTCCCTATTACTAAAGGATATGATGAAAATCATCTTTTTTAAGCTGTTTGGACAGAACTGTGTGTAGGTATAGTGTGTCCACAGTCATATTGGAGTGACAGAAACACAATATGTCTCTTTTTAAAAACTTCTAACATTAAAATGGGATCCATATCCCTCCTATTTTAAGGCCCACCGCAATGTAGGAGTGCGGTTTCCCTGCCCAATGAATTGATTGACTGCTGCATACTAACATGTCTTCGTAGTAACACATATAATCAACAAGGCAACTGGGATTAAAAGATCTGTTCAGCGCTCTGTGATCATCAATCATCATCAAATGTGATCATGAATGAGTTTTACAAGTTGAAACTCTTTCTAAAACAGTGCATGTTTATAATGAATTCCAGCGGTTTTACCGTCTTTATCAGCACAGCCGCGTGTCAGAACAATTATAGAAGAAGATACTTCAATCCCAGATTTTGGACGTTAAATCAGGTTTATTTTGTACATTAACATAACGGATGTCCATGCAGCGGTGGAGATTAATGTGTATCCTGTCACAGTTACCGTGCAAAAACAGTGCAATGCTAAACGCGCGTATATGTGTGTGTCTTTATAATGACATTGTGTGTGACTCATCGTTGCAGAAAGGCTTGAATCAACTCAACAATAAGTACATCGGATAACCGTTGGGAAAGTTCTTACTGTAGTAACAGAGATCTGCTTCATTCTTTTATGTCACTGTGCTGTTTATCTGAGGTGAGACAGCAGGTGAGGGCTGCACACATCAGAGCAATACAGAGATCTCTATGGCTCTGATGGTAGGCAAGGAGAACCAGTTCATATGCATTAAAGGCACAGGCAACGAAAACAGCTACAATGTCCTAACAGCTCAAATTCCCCCAGATTAAGAAAGGTGTAATACATGATATGATGGGTGTTTTGAGCTGAAACTTTACAGACACATTATGGACACACAAAGACTTATCTTAAATCTTGAAAAAGGGTAAAATAGGTGCCCTTTAAGATATTAACCGTAAATTAGCAGTTATAATTTATACATTCTGCATAAGCATTACATCCTTAATCCTACCCTAAACCTATTTCCCTTAATAGCTAATACTAAATAGCACAATAGGAGCTAAAAGGCATAGTTATTGATTTATTAACAGCAAGAATTGTCCTATAAAATAACGTGTGATCATGCATTGCTTTTTAAAAATAATCGATTGCACTAAATCAACATTTTTACGTAACATCCCACTTGCGTTCGGTCTCTTGAGAAAACATACAGTGCTGTTTTATGAAGACTTCACGGCGTTCAGTAGGAAAAATGATCAGTATGCATGATTATGTATAACCGCGGTCATGACCAATTATGTAGCACCAGTAGACCTTTTGGCTTCGGACCATCACCTCAAGTTAAACGCCACTCCGGAGCCCTTAAAAAGCAGTTTACTTAAAGAGCAGTCGTCTACATTTCTGCTGACAACTCCCTATACGTACTTACCGCGGAGACCCCATGCGGACTCAGTGCATTCATCATTTCTTCATGCAGAGTCAGGGACTTTGCTTTTTTTATTAGTGCTTGGGCTTCAACGACTGCGGCGTGAATCCAGAAAAAACACACCCCAGAGAGGAAAAAGCTGCACCTGGATCAGTTATTATTGTCTGATGTTAATGGTTTGGCAGCAGGAAATATGATCCCATATTAGATTTCTTATTTTTCATAGCTATTTGCTAAATTTTTTTAAAGCTAATTGCATTTTTTAAGTCAGAATTGTTTTGTATGCATTAATTTTTCCCCAATGCATATTAATTATTTAGTTAAAATTATATATACAGTTTAGTCAGAATTATTAGTCCTCATGTATATTTTTATACAACAGTTCTGTCTGGTTCTTGAATCTGATTGGCTGATAGCTGTGCACTATTCTGCAATAACAGCACTCTTACAGCCTCTTCACTCTTATGTATTACTCCGCCCACATAGAGTAACAGCAGAGGAATAATCTCACTACAGTTTGACAAATATTGCAGCTGTTGGACAACATCATGTACTTTTGAGGCTTTTTTTAGATGAAAATAGTTGTTTAGATTGCAACTATGCAGTTTATTTATAAGGATAGTGCTTATTTTAAATATTTTTACTTTCGGAGGTCGGCGGCCATCAGCTTGTCATACTGAGCAGAGCAAAGACGGTTACGCCACAAGATGGCGTCAGAGAATGCATAGTAAGTCTTTAGGGGAGAAAATCTCAGCATAATTTTAAACTGCATCCGATTAAATCATTATTAAACTGGTAAGTGACACTCTAAGTCAATCTCTCGCTCTCTTGCATGTTGTAATGCTGTATTTATACCATAGTAATCTAGTAGTGTTTGCTTTGCTTTGGCTTTATCGGGGTTAGTTATTGTGATATCCTGATTGCAACAGAGAAATACTAGGAAATCTCTGTAGACTGATGGCATTTCATGCTGTTCAGCATTATAATCCTACAATGTGAGCAAAATCAGCTGTTTTGTCATCACTTTAGACATTACGCTAGAGAATCACTCAAACATTAGCGCTAAAGAGACATTAGTGAAGTATCAACGGTTTCTGCTGTCCTGACGTCAGCTGCAGATGTAAATGAATGGCGGAAAAAAGTAGTTCCTCATACAAAAGGATTTTTAAAGTCTGTGTTTGATTGTCTTTTTTATATGATTATGCCATCGAACTGTTGTATAAACGCAATATCACATGAGTAGCAGTGCGATATGGTTGTATATAGTCACTGGTGACACTAAGGCACTCGGCCTGTGGTCTTGAGCCAGCGCATGCCTCCCACGAGTGCCGATCTACAGCCATACACTCCTCGTGTGATATTGCTCATTTTTACAATCATTCATTCATTCTCTTTTCGGCTTAGTCCCTTTATTAATCTACAGCGGAACAAACTGCCAACTTATCCAGCATATGTTGTATGCAGCGGATGCCCTTCCAGCTGCAATCCATTACTGGGAAACACCCATACACTCTCATTCACACACATAAGATACAGACAATTCAGCTTACTCAATTCCCCTATAGCGCATGTGTTTGGACCGGAGCACCCGGACGAAACTCACGCGAACACGGGGAAAACATGCAAACTCCACACAGAAATGCCAACTGGCCAAGCCAGGATTCGAACCAGCGACCTTCTTGCTGTGAGAAAACAGCGCTACCCACTGCCCCACCATTCCACCGTAACCTTTAATCTTTAATAAATAATCTAACCCTGTGATTTGACTATTGTAGATACAGGTGTAACCCAGGTTACTAGAACCATATTAACCTGCAAATAGAAAAGAGAAATATATTATAACACATAGAAAATAGTTGCTAGATATATATTTGAATAATAGATAGCCAAATATTATTTGAGGAAACAATAGTAAATATTAAAAATAATAATTACTCACGAAATTGAAAATTAGAGTTAGCTCCGCCCATTAGGATGCGTCATCGCGAGTCGCTGGGGAAGAGCTGCGTCTTACACAGAGGCCAGAGTGAAATGAAGCGGGCGAACGAGGCAACAACAAACTAGCGCGATTCCCAAGATAAGTTTTTGAAAAGTGAGATTAGAGAACTGATATAGAGATAGAGATATAGAAAATTGATACCTGAGTAAAGTGCTCGAGAACGAAGTGTTCAAGAGAGAGAACGTCAATCAGAGAGAAGTTTATTTAGTACTGTTTGTGCTGTGCTGAATCCGAGGAGCAAATTCATCTATTTGATTACCGAAAATCAAGGAAATCTGATTTTTCCTAGCATCATCAAGGATTTGTTTCAAATCCCTGTGATTTTCTTGGTAAGTGAATTATTAAATAGTTATATTTTATCGTGTATTCACAGCAAAAGTCAATGTGTTTGTCTTTTGGGGAAATAAGTGCTTAAACTGTTTAAAACTTACTATTCCTGCAAATTCTTGAAAAAGGGATGTAGCGTGATTATTTTATTGTGATTTATAAGAGTTTAAGATAGATTTAGCTTTATAATTCTGCAAAGGGTGATGCAGCACAGTGGAGTTATGCTAACCATGCGGTCTGCAGCTACAGGCTAATGTGTGCTCCATATGCTGTTGTATGCTGTTTAATGAGATTAGTGCTTTATGCTGAGAAAATGTATGTACAAAAGAGAAAGTGTGGGAATATTTTATTTTTATTACATTATTGTAGTTGAAATGTACCCATTTACATGTTAATGGTTGAAATTGGGATTCATGTGTGATTAATGCAGATTTTTCACCTTGTTTTGCAAGGTTGGGTTTTTTTTTTTCCTCCCTCTTTTCTCCTGTTCTCTTTTATTTTACTTTATTTCACCTGTTGCTCCTGAGATCCGTTGCCTGTTCGCGATTCTGGATGAGGAGTTGAGAGAAGTACTGGAGTTTGTTTCCGCTGCTGTAAAAAGTCAAAGTTGGTGGAAACTGGCGAGCCATCCTGCGTTCAGCGAACCTGGTCATCAATTCGTTGGAAAAGTGGGTAGCCATTCGCATGCCACTACAAGTTTCAGAGTTCACACACACCACTTCATTTTTACTGATACTGATACGAGCGAACGGGTTTTGCAAAAGTTTTTCCAATCCGTGGAACTGAGTTTTGTTTACTGAACGGACACCAAGAAGTCCCATTTTCCGAATTGTCAAAGCTAAATTGTTCCTGTTGAATATCTCAGTGAGAAATTGATATTGTGAGTGCTGTTTTGTTTTATTTAGAGTGTTTTGAAAGAAAAAAAAAAGAGTTATTTTGTAAATAATTGAATTGCATTTTCTTTCTTTTATTTCAACTATCTTATTTTATTTCAACTGTGAACTGGGTTTATTTTCTTGGAAAAAGGAAATTATTGACTGTGAGGAGCTAAAGTAAAACTAATTTATTAGGTAATTAGATTTATCAGATAATTGGATTTATTAGATAATATAATTAGACTAGATAACATAACTAGATTATTAGATAATATAATTAACTGAATAAGTAAATAGGTAACAATAAGTGATAAATAATACATATAGGAGTTAGTATTATATTATATTACTATATATATTTAAAATAATAGTATTCTAAAGATAGTATCCTAAATAATAGCATTCTAGATATAGTAATCTAAACAAATTGGGTTTAATTTTGGTTTTATCAAGGTACTGTGGTATTGTTTATTTAATTACATTTGTTATTGTTTCTATTTTATTTGTGCTGTGTTTATTGTGATTTTGAATTAATTTAATACTTGAAAAGGATTTTATAAAGCACTTATTTTTTTCAATCAAACCCATTGACTGGTGTCTTTTCTCTTGCTGCAACTCTGGCTCTTGAGCGAATCTAGTCTTCTGATCGGCCCATAGTGTTAGTTAGGATACCAAAATAATCTGTAGGTCACAGGTGCTACAGAAAGTTGGCGAGCCAGCCAGGAGCCAGTTCTTGCAGCAACCGAACGAACTGCAGAAACGAATTTGTATTTTACACCGCGAAAATGGACATTGTAAACAAAAAGTGTTAATGTAGAGAATGCGCTCTTAGTTGAGGCCTTACGCTCAACCGAAGTTGACACGAACTAGAAAATACTTGCAGGAGATATGGTTCTATTAGCCAAAACCTCATTATTGACGATCCAGAGTCTGACGTTTTTACAGAAACGCTATAGTTGAATATAGCCACAATTCCGCAATTCAAGATCTCCTTCCTCTTTCTACCCTTGAGTCTGGGTAGTCTTTCTGACCCAGCTGTCATTTTCGTGTGCGTACCCTTTCTTCAGTTTATGCCAAGCCCACTAGTTGTGCTGCCACAGAAGGGTATCTTGAAGAATTGAGGGCATCGCCAAGGTGAGTGGGAGACCTTTTCATAGCGTCCTCCAGGAAGAATTAGAGAAAATTTCAGGAACTCATTCCGCCGATTCCCCCCCTGTATCAAATGCTCAGAACACAGAGATTAAAAACCCAACCAAGAATGAGATAAACTGTGTGTCCCCACCTGCTCCAGTAGTCCCCGCTCAGGACATTACTGTATCCACTACTCCCATATTCCCCTGCGAACATTATAGACCCACCTGGTGTCCAGAAGATGGTGGTCGAGCACATAGTGAAAAGCGACAGTACTTCACAGCAGGCTATGATTCGTCTGAGAGCGTTCTCTGGGAAGTCCCCACGACCCCCACATGAGCAAGATTTTGACACATGGAGAGCAAGTGTTGATTTCTTGTTGAATGATCCATCCATTTCTGATTTGCACAGAACGCGGAAAATTCTGGATAGTCTTCTGCCCCCAGCAGTTGACATAGTAAAGCATGTGCGCCCTCCAGCTCGCCTGCTGCTTATCTTCAAATATTGGATTCTGTTTCGGTTCTGTAGAGGATGGTGACGAGCTGTTAGCCAGGTTCATGAGCACTCTTCAGAATCAGAATGAGAAGCCATCAGATACCTGCACCGACTGCAGGTCCTCCTTAGTACAGCTATCAGACGGAACGGTATAATGGAAGATGACCAAGATCGTTACTTGTTAAAGCAGTTTTGCGGGGCTGCTGGGACAATCACCTAATAGCAGACCTCCAGCTTGAGAAAAAAGAGGCCCGTCCACCTACCTTCGCCGAGTTAGCATTGCTCATACGCACTCAAGAAGATAAACAGACCTCCAAGGAGGAACGGATGAGAAAACATCTTGGAATGTCCGAACAGTCAGCTGTATATACTAACCGAGAGTGCCATCCAACCAGGTGTTCAGCTGTCTCTGTGATGCATCCCACTATGAGATTCTGAGATTGGTCTTCTAAGGAAGCAATTACGTAGAGATTCAAGCTCATAGTCACAGCTCTGAAACCACCACCTGAGCAAAAAGACAGAAAGGTCTTACCTGAAAAAGCTGAGATAGCTTCTTTGAAGGGGATGATGGAGGAGCTTAGCACCCAAGTAGCTGCAGTAAAGGAGTCGGTAGCTCAAAGTTCGAAACCCAGCGACATGGATGGATTAGAAATCCAAAAGTTGCGTCGCCAAGTAGCAGAATTGCAGGCTCAAAGTGCTATTCGCCAGACACCTCAAGCGTTCAGTACCCAGAGATCCCTTGGTACAGTGAGAAACCGTGAACCCGAGAGAAGCTCATTGAGAACTGATAGGCCGAGGGCCTGGTATTGTTTTCATTGCGGAGAAGATGGACACTTGGCCGTTAATTGTGAAAACGCAGCGAACCATGACAAAGTTACTGAGAAAAGGTTGAAGTTGAGAGAGCAGCAGAGCCACTGGGACTCTCAGTATAGGAGATCTGCCCAGTTTTTAAACTAGAGAGGGTCTTCATAGGAGGGCATATGAAGACCAGACGTTCAGACTATCGCCCCTGAATGTATAAGCAGAACGTTTGAAACAGATAATTTGAACGTTTTGCCTAAAGGGTTAATAGAGGAAGTGCACGGCTGAAATATTTATTGGAGACAGAGAAGTGAATTGTCTTCTAGACACAGGATCACATGTGACCACGATCCCTCAATCGTTTTTACCGAGAATAACCCTGGCCAGACTATCCTCCTGAAACCCACTGGGTAATTTGTTGGAAGTTGAAGGAGCTAACGGTCAGGCGTACCCTATCTAGGATACCATTGAGTAACTTGAAGTTTCCCCAGACCTTCACTGGAATGAAATTGAAGTTCCTACTTTGGCTTTCTTGGTGGTGCAGAACATGACGAGCTCCCCACAGATCCTAGTAGGAACCAAACTCTCTGATGCACTGTACTAGTAAAAGTGCTGGGAGACATTAAAGTGTCGGTCCAATCTATCGCGGATATCAGGCAGAGTACTTAAAGTGTTGGAAAGCCAGATGGAAACAGGCTACAATAAAAACCTTGGATGTGTGAGAGTTAAAGCAAATACAATGGAAGTTATACCCGCTAAGAGCACAGTGGTTTTGGACGGTAGAGTTCACTTGAATGGTCCCTACATAAAAGGATGGGTAACCCTTGAACCGCCATCAACTCCCTTGCCAAACGGTGTTCTAATTGCAAGCTGTTTGCACTCTCTACCTCATAGACATCCCTCTAAGTTATCAGTCCTGTTGAGAAACGAGACACAAAATGACATACGACTCCCTTCAAAGACTGTGTTGGCAGAAATCCATGCAGTCCAGAGAATAGTGGGCCAGCAGCAGCAGGTTACAGATGGGAAACCAGAGAGAGAGAAACAGAACAGTGGTGACATTACCTTTGAATTTGGAGATTCCCCTTTGCCTGCGAAATGGAAGGAAAGGATTTCAAAGCTGCTGAGTTCAATGCCTGAGGTTTTTTCACTGCATGACCTTGACTACGGTCACACGACAAAAGTGAAACATCAGATAAAGTTAAGCGATGAGACTCCATTCAAGCACCGAGCTAGACCCATCCATCCTCAAGATGTTGATGCTGTAAGAGCTCATCTCCAAGAACTATTGTCAGCTGGAATCATACGTGAGTCTGAATCCCCCTTTGCCTCACCCATCGTTGTGGTTCGAAAGAAAAGTGGTGGAGTAAGACTATGCATTGATTTCAGAAAACTCAACTTGCAGACAATAAAGGATGCGTATGCGCTGCCGAACTTGGAGGAAGTCTTTTCCACGTTAACCGGGTCGAAGTGGTTCTCCGTGCTTGACCTAAAGTCAGGATTTTACCAGATCGAAATGGAGGAAACCGATAAGTGCAAGACTGCGTTTGTTTGCCCATTTGGATTCTGGGAATTTAATCGAATGCCCCAAGGAATATCCAATGCGCCGAGCACATTCCAGAGATTGATGGAGCGATGCATGGGAGACCTTAATCGAAAAGAGGTGTTAGTATTCATCGACGATCTTATTGTGTTTTCAAAGACTCTAGAAGAGCACGAAGAGCGGCTGTTGCAAGTGTTCAATCGCCTGAAGGAGTACGGGTTAAAGCTCTCTCCTGAGAAATGTCGTTTCTTCCAGACATCAGTTAAGTATCTGGGTCATATAGTCTCACAAGATGGAGTAGAGACAGATCCTTCCAAGACCGAAGCTCTGAAGACTTGGCCAATGCCAAAGAACCTCAAAGAGTTGAAGTCTTTCTTGGGTTTTGCCGGATATTATAGGAGATTTGTCCAAGATTTCTCCAAGATCGTGAAACCTCTTACAGATCTCACAGCAGGATACCCTCCGCTCCAAAAGAACAGGAGCAAGAAGCTGAAAGGAGGATACTTCAATCCCAAAGAGGAGTTTAATGACCGATGGACTCCAGAGTGTGACACTGCTTTCAGAGCCATCATTGAGAAACTGACATCTGCGCCTGTTCTGGGTTTCGCTAATCCCAAGCTCCCTTATGTGCTCCACACAGATGCCAGTACCACCGGACTGGGTGCAGCTTTATACCAGCAACAGGAGGGCCAGATGAGAGTAATAGCTTTTGCCAGCAGAGGACTGACAAAAGGAGAAAGTCGATACCCTGCCCACAAACTAGAGTTTCTGGCATTGAAGTGGGCAGTTACCTCTAAATTTAATGATTATCTTTATGGAGCAGAGTTCACAGTAATCACTGATAGTAACCCTCTGACGTATGTGCTCACCTCAGCGAAGCTCGATGCCGTTAGTTATCGTTGGTTGTCCAGCTTATCAACCTATAACTTTAAGCTGCAGTACAGAGCTGGTAGCCAAAATCAAGATGCCGATGGACTCTCCCGCCGACCACATGGCGAACTTCTTGATGACTTGATCTCACAGAAGGAGAGGGACAGGATCAGACAATTTGCTTTGCATCACTTCATGGAGCAGGAAGCTGAGCCATCTGTCATCCTGTCTGATATCATCAGAGCGATATGCGAGAGACATCAAGTGATTGGGTCAGCTGGAGACCCAGACCACATTGATACTGCCTTTACCTTAGTCGAATCCCTTACTCACCATGTAGATGTCTTGCCTAGAGAATTCCAACATGAAGATGATCATGGTCTTCCAGATCTTCCCCATCTTGCCCCGTCGTCCTTGGCTGATCTGCAGAGGAAGGATTCAGAACTAAAAGTAGTCATTGAAGCATTCGACAGGGGCAGGAAACCTTGTAACCTCACCAGTCAGTCACCTACCTTGCGGTTGTGGTTCAAGGAATGGAGTCGCTTTGAAATGAGAAATGGAGTACTGTATAGGAGGAAACAAGCCCAAGGAGTTTCCCTATATCAGTTAGTACTTCCCACTACACTGAGAAGTGTAGTACTAAGAAGTCTTCACGATGACATGGGTCATATGGGTGTTGACAGAACCCTGGATCTCGTCAGGTCAAGGTTCTTCTGGCCTAGGATGTCGCAATCTGTAGAAGAAAAGATCAGGACTTGTGAACGATGTGTCCGCAGGAAGACCGTACCAGAAAGGGCAGCTCCTTTGGTGAATATAAGAACTAGCATGCCAATGGAGCTGGTGTGTATAGACTTTCTATCTCTTGAACCGGACCAAAGTAACACCAAGAATATATTGGTCATTACGGACCACTTCACGAAGTACGCGGTTGCGATACCTACCCGGAACCAAACTGCCCAGACCGTAGCCAAAAGTCTATGGGAAAATTTCTTTGTGCACTATGGGTTTCCAGAGAAATTGCACAGTGACCAGGGGGCAGATTTTGAGTCGAAGATGATAAAGGAACTTTGTAAGATCGCCGGAATACGAAAAGTAAGGACCACTCCATACCATCCGAGAGGAAATCCGGTAGAGAGGTTCAATCGTACTCTCCTCCAGATGTTAGGAACTCTGGAGAATGAAAAGAAGTGTCGATGGAAGGAATTTGTCAAGCCCCTGGTCCACGCTTATAACTGTACTCGAAACGACACCACAGGATATACTCCTTACGAACTAATGTTTGGTAGACAACCCCGGTTGCCAGTTGATTTGGCTTTTGGACTGCCAGTGCATACCCCTACAAAGTCACATTCCCAATATGTGCAAGGATTGAAAGACAGACTACGAGAAAGTTATGAATTGGCTATTAGGAATGCAAATAAAGTGGCTGTGCGTAACAAGAGAAGATTTGACAAAGGAGTAGTTGCTTCTACTTTGGAAGAAGGTGACAGAGTCCTTGTGAAAAATGTGAGACTGAGAGGGAAACACAAACTGGCTGATAAATGGGAGCCAGGAGTTTATGTAGTTGTCAGAAGAGTTCACGACCTACCAGTTTACACTGTCCAGCTGGAAGGAAAGACAGGACCTCTCAGGACACTGCATCGGGATTTGTTGTTACCGTGTGGATTTTTGCAACCTAGCATACCTGATGAGCAACCTGGAAAAAGAGTTATCAGGACCTCGAACAAGAGCCTCACCTACTGATGTGGAAATGCAGGGATCAGAATCTGTCGAAGAGAGCCCAGAGTCTGAAGATGATCAATTCCCCTGTTATGTCCCTGGTGGAACTGTAAGCTCTGAAATTGAAATTACCACAAGATACTTGCCGTATGTTCATGAAGGAGCCTCTGGTTCACAACTCCCTGAGCCCACAAGAGAAAAATTGCCTAATTTGGAATCAGGAGAGGATGATCATGAGGAACCAGTGGAGGAATACTTACCGGAAAGGAGACACTTACCTGGAAGCGAACCTGTAGAGGAATGCTTACCTGAGAGAAGACACTTACCTGAAGCCGAACCCGTGGAAGAATACACAAGGTTCTCTGTTACAAAGAGAGAACAAATCAAGACACAAATGAGATCAGTGATGCAGAAGCTTCAAAGAGTGGAGAGAACGCTGATCCTGAAGATAGCATTGCCCCTAGACGCTCAAAGAGAGAGCGACACCCCCCAAAGAAGTTTGAGTACCCTCAATTAGGGAACCCACTCACCTTGGTGATTCAGTCTCTATTGCAGGGTCTAAGCGACGCAGTTAGCTCTTCCTTAGAGGAAACAGTTGTCTCTCCTGTAATTCATGTGTAGATGCAACGGGACGTGCATATATTCTGTGGGGGAGGGTGTAACCCAGGTTACTAGAACCATATTAACCTGCAAATAGAAAAGAGAAATATATTATAACACATAGAAAATAGTTGCTAGATATATATTTAATAATTGAAAGCCAAATATTATTTGAGGAACAATAGTAAATATTAAAAAATAATAATTACTCACGAAATTGAAAAATTAGAGTTAGCTCCGCCCATTAGGATTGCGTCATCGCGAGTCGCGGGAATGAGCTGCGTCTTACACAGAGGCCAGAGTGAAATGAGCGGCGAACGAGGCAACAACAAACTAGCGCGATTCCCAAGATAAGTTTTTGAAAAGTGAGATTAGAGAACTGATATAGAGATAGAGATATAGAAAATTGATACCTGAGTAAAGTGCTCGAGAAAGAAGTGTTCAAGAGAGAGAAACGTCATCAGAGAGAAGTTTTATTTAGTACTGTTTGTGCTGTGCTGAATCCGAGGAGCAAATTCATCTATTTGATTACCGAAAATCAAGGAAATCTGATTTTTCCTAGCATCATCAAGGATTTGTTTCAAATCCCTGTGATTTTCTTGGTAAGTGAATTATTAAATAGTTATATTTTATCGTGTATTCACAGCAAAAGTCAATGTGTTTGTCTTTTGGGGAAATAAGTGCTTAAAACTGTTAAAACTTACTATTCCTGCAAAATTCTTGAAAAAGGGATGTAGCGTGATTATTTTATTGTGATTTATAAGAGTTTAAGATAGATTTAGCTTTATAATTCTGCAAAGGGTGATGCAGCACAGTGGAGTTATGCTAACCATGCGGTCTGCAGCTACAGGCTAATGTGTGCTCCATATGCTGTTGTATGCTGTTTAATGAGATTAGTGCTTTATGCTGAGAAAATGTATGTACAAAAGAGAAAGTGTGGGAATATTTTATTTTTATTACATTTATTGTAGTTGAAATGTACCCATTTACATGTTAATGGTTGAAATTGGGATTCATGTGTGATTAATGCAGATTTTTCACCTTGTTTTGCAAGGTTGGGTTTTTTTTTTCCTCCCTCTTTTCTCCTGTTCTCTTTTATTTTACTTTATTTCACCTGTTGCTCCTGAGATCCGTTGCCTGTCGCGATTCTGGATGAGGAGTTGAGAGAAGTACTGGAGTTTGTTTCCGCTGCTGTAAAAAGTCAAAGTTGGTGGAAACTGGCGAGCCATCCCTGCGTTCAGCGAACCTGGTCATCAATTCCGTTGGAAAAGTGGTAGCCATTCGCATGCACTACAAGTTTCAGAGTTCACACACACACTTCATTTTTACTGATACTGATACGAGCGAACGGGTTTTGCAAAAGTTTTTCCATCCCGTGGAACTGAGTTTTGTTTACTGAACGGACACCAAGAAGTCACATTTTCCGAATTGTCAAAAGCTAAATTGTTCCTGTTGAATATCTCAGTGAGAAATTGATATTGTGAGTGCTGTTTTGTTTTTATTTAGAGTGTTTTGAAAGAAAAAAAAAGAGTTATTTTGTAAAATAATTGAATTGCATTTTCTTTTCTTTTATTTCAACTATCTTATTTTATTTCAACTGTGAACTGGGTTTATTTTCTTGGAAAAAGGAAATTATTGACTGTGAGGAGCTAAAGTAAAACTAATTTATTAGGTAATTAGATTTATCAGATAATTGGATTTATTAGATAATATAATTAGACTAGATAACATAACTAGATTATTAGATAATATAATTAACTGAATAAGTAAATAGGTAACAATAAGTGATAAATAATACATATAGGAGTATATATTATATTACTATATATTTAAAATAATAGTATTCTAAAGATAGTATCCTAAATAATAGCATTCTAGATATAGTAATCTAAACAAATTGGGTTTAATTTTGGTTTTATCAAGGTACTGTGGTATTTGTTTATTTAATTACATTTGTTTATTGTTTCTATTTTATTTGTGCTGTGTTATTGTGATTTTGAATTAATTTAATACTTGAAAAGGATTTTTATAAAGCACTTATTTTTTCAATCAAACCCCATTGACTGGTGTCTTTTCTCTTGCTGCAACTCTGGCTCTTGAGCGAATCTAGTCTTCTGATCGGCCCATAGTGTTAGTTAGGATACCAAAATAATCTGTAGGTCACAGGTGCTACACATACATTGCAATATCAATGCTCAAACGAAATATTGTTCAGCCCTAATATATATTAGATAATGCATCATACATTTTTACATTGGGCTTTTGGGTTTTAAATCAAGAAAGTACACAAACAGTCAGCTAAAAGCAAAAAAAAAACTCCCCTATAGGAAAAAATAGGAAAGGAGTTTAGTTAAAAGGAAACCGATTATTACACCTTTTTACAAGACATATAGTGTGTATGTGATGTTTCAGCTCAAAATACTAACACAAATATGTGAAAACTGACCCTTTTAGGCTTTAATCCTAGTGTGGTGCTTTTGGTGACTGTTGCTTTAAATTCAAATGAGATTGTGCACTTTTCAAAAGAGGGCGGAGCTACAAAAGCCTGTGTGTCAGCATAGTGGCAGATTAAAAAACATGACTAACGTCTTATGTTAATGAGGGAGAGATGGTCACTAGTGGGCGGGGCTTTCTCCCTTTGATGACACGTACAAAGGGGGAATGTCAATCAAAGTGTTTCTGCAGACTGTTTTTAGCAAGTGTGAGCACAAAAAAAAATTCTTAATACATTTTTACCATCAGAAGCTGGTTATAGTCACACATTTCTGCCACACAACTGTGTTTAAACCCTTATGAAAGGGATTTTTGCATAAAAGGTTCCCTTTAAATACCTGACTCTATGTGGCTGCTGTACATGTGATCTGCTGTCAATCATGTTTTATACTAGATGGCAAAAGCTGATTCTGCAGTCAGTGAGATTGATTACACATTAATCTTCTCTGGTTTAGTGCTCAGTATGAGCTGATCCTGCAGATCTTATACTCTTATATCCAACACAGGCTCATTGGAAAAACATGCTTCAGCCTTCAACACAGGTTTGACTGCAGTTTGTGGGTAAATGAACAGTACAGGGCAACATGACGACCACAACCTTTGTTCCTTTCCACACTAATGATATTTACAGGGACAAATCCATGTGATTTGTAATGAAATTTATGAAATTTTCTGGTGTGGTCAGTTTTCTTGTAGCTCACTTTGCAGGGTGTTGTGCTGCAGAGCGCTCTGGTTCAAGTCTTGTGAAGCACACTACCACAAAATAGATAAAAGCAATGTAAAATCAAGATAAAACTCTTGCATCTGCATGTGAAACCACTATTGGTTGGGAATAGTGAAGGGTTTAGCTTAGTGGTTCGCTAGCTGATCTGTACAACAAGCTCCGCCTTCTCCTGGATGTGTACAAGAACGATGTGTTTCTCAAACGTACAACTAAACATACCCAAAGTAACCTATTTCAGTTGCAAAAATGTTCATTGTACCCTCTAGTGGATTTGTCATCTGACACGTACAACAAAACATACCCTAAGAGACGTATTTCAGATTCACAAAAATGTAGACAGCGCCCTCTAGTGGATTTGTCATCTGAAACTTACAACAAAACGTACACAAATAACGTATTTCAGTCACAAAACTGTTGACAGCGCCCTCTAGTGGATTTGTCATCAGAAATGTACAACAAAATGTACTTTAAGTAACATATTTCAGATCTCCAAAAATGTTTACAGCGCCCTCTAGTGGATTTGCCATCTGAAACGTACAATGAAACATACCCTGTTTAATGTATTTCAGATTCTCAAAAGTGTAGACAGCGCCCTCTAGTGGATTTGTCATCTGAAACTTACAACAAAACGTACACAAATAACGTATTTCAGTCACAAAACTGTTGACAGCGCCCTCTAGTGGATTTGTCATCAGAAATGTACAACAAAATGTACTTTAAGTAACATATTTCAGATCTCCAAAAATGTTTACAGCGCCCTCTAGTGGATTTGCCATCTGAAACGTACAATGAAACATACCCTGTTTAATGTATTTCAGATTCTCAAAAGTGTAGACAGCGCCCTCTAGTGGATTTTTCATCTGAAACGTACAACAAAACGTACCCCAAGTAGCGTATTTCAGTCACAAAAGTGTCGACAGCACCCTCTAGTGGATTTTTCATCTGAAACGTACAACAAAACGTACCCCAAGTAGCGTATTTCAGTCACAAAAGTGTAGACAGCGCCCTCTAGTGGATTTGTCATCTGAAACGTACAACAAAACATAACCCAAGTAGCGTATTTCATTCACAAAATTGTAGACTGCACCCTCTAGTGGATTTGTCATCTGAAACTTAAAACAAAACGTACACAAATAACGTATTTCAGTCACAAAAGTGTTGACAGCGCCCTCTAGTGGATTTGTCATCAGAAATGTACAACAAAATGTACTTTAAGTAACATATTTCAGATCTGCAAAAATGTTTACAGCGCCCTCTAGTGGATTTGCCGTCTGAAACGTACAATGAAACATACCCTGATTAATGTATTTCAGATTCTCAAAAGTGTAGACAGCGCCCTCTAGTGGATTTTTCATCTGAAACGTACAGCAAAACGTACCCCAAGTAGCGTATTTCAGTCACAAAAGTGTAGACAGCGCCCTTTAGTGGATTTTTCATCTGAAACGTACAACAATACGTACCCCAAGTAGGGTATTTCAGTCACAAAAGTGTAGACAGCGCCCTCTAGTGGATTTGTCATCGGAAACGTACAAAAAACATACCGTAAGTAACATACTTCAGATCTGCAAAAATGTAGACAGCGCCCTCAAGTGGATTTTTCATTTGAAACGTACAACAAAATGCACCCTAAGAGACGTATTTCAGATTCACATAAATGTAGACAGCACCCTCTAGTGGATTTGTCATCTGAAACGTACAACAAAACATAACCCAAGTAGCGTATCTCATTCACAAAATTGTAGACGGCACCCTCTAGTGGATTTGTCATCTGAAACGTACAACAAAGCACACTCAAAGTAACCTATGTCAGTCGCAAAAATGTTCACAGCGTCCTATTTGGATTTGTATTCTGAAATGTACAGCAAAACATACCTTAAGTAACCTATTTCAGATCTGCACAAATGTTCACAGCGCCCTCTAGTGGATTTTGTATTTGAAACGTACAACAAAACGCACGCTAAGAGACGTATTTCAGACTCGCAAAAATGTAAACAGCGCCCTCTAGTGGATTTGCCATTTGAAACGATCAACAAAACATACATTAAGTAACGTATTTCAGATTCACAAAACTGTTCACAGCGCCCTCTAGTGGATTTGCCATTTGAAACGATCAACAAAACGTACATTAAGTAACGTATTTCAGATTCACATAAATGTAGACAGCGCCCTCTTGTGGATTTGCCATTTGAAACGATCAACAAAACATACATTAAGTAACGTATTTCAGATTCACAAAAATGTTCACAGCGCCCTCTAGTGGATTTTGTATTTGAAACGTACAACAAAACGCACGCTAAGAGACGTATTTCAGACTCGCAAAAATGTAAACAGCGCCCTCTAGTGGATTTGCCATTTGAAACGATCAACAAAACATACATTAAGTAACGTATTTCAGATTCACAAAACTGTTCACAGCGCCCTCTAGTGGATTTGCCATTTGAAACGATCAACAAAACGTACATTAAGTAACGTATTTCAGATTCACATAAATGTAGACAGCGCCCTCTAGTGGATTTGCCATTTGAAACGATCAACAAAACGTACATTAAGTACGTATTTCAGATTCACAAAAATGTTCACAGCGCCCTCTAGTGGATTTTGTATTTGAAACGTACAACAAAACGCACGCTAAGAGACGTATTTCAGACTCGCAAAAATGTAGACAGCGCCCTCTAGTGGATTTGCCATTTGAAACGATCAACAAAACGTACATTAAGTAACGTATTTCAGATTCACAAAAATGTTCACAGCGCCCTCTAGTGGATACTTCTGAAATGTGCAACAAAACGTATCTGGAGATGAACAATTTACATATTCAAATCCATTGTAAAAGAGTCTATTCATCTGCACACAAATACACTTAAATTAGTACCTAAAGTGCAGCGTTTCCATTTATTTATTTATGTTCATACCATCGTAGCTACATGAGAACTCAGCAGAATGTTACTGAACTGTTTATCCCTTTGGATTTAGCATTAAAACTTGATGAAGCTTGCCACTGATACAATGAGCACACGCTGCTGTTGAAGCTGATTTCCTCCTTTTTTTATTTTCTTCCGAGTCAAGCTGCAATGAGAAATTCGCTATATTGAATGTACAGTGCATAGTACTATTAAGTGTGACTGAATGCATGGAAAGCAGTAAGTTATGCACAATAAATAGCATTTCACACCTGTAATTTAGGAACGATGAGGAAAGCTTACAGCCATAACCTGTACAAATGAATGAGTGTGGTTCATCACTATGTATCACTATGTATTTATAAGGCTGATCTGAAGTCAGTGTTGTGGACTGCAGTTTTATCAAGACAGGTTCAGACATGGTTTTTTCACAGGCAGCGTCTTCACCTGACTAAAATAAACCCAGTCTAGAAGACGTGTGAACACTGACACTGCGCTCAGAATACATTAGCTCCTCATTTTTAGGGAAGAAAAAAAAAGTCCCAACTAAAGGCTTCTTTCAAGGAGGCACTTTGAAGATTATGTATTGGGCCGGTTCATTTTACAGCTCTGACATTTCTCACTGTCCAGTTTCGCCTCAGAGAAAAAAAAAGGTTGATGAGGCAATCAAAATGAGGCTGGAAATTTGGCTACCGGTTAAATATATGCTTCGTTCAAGCGTTCCAAGTTCCTAGAAGTTCCTAGAAGTCATTAATGTGAGACTCCAGATGATCTGTTCAGGGTGAGTCTCCAGTAAACAATTCGCTGATTCAAATGATCTGTTCAGAGTGAGATTCTAGTAAACGATTCATTGATTCCAATGATCCATTCTGAGTGAGACTCCACTAACTGATTCAAATGATTTGTTCAGAGTGAGGCTCCAGTAAACGATTCATTGATTCCAATAATCTATTCAAAGTGAGACTCCAGTGAATGATTCACTGACTCAAAGGATCTGTTTAGAGTGAGACTCCAGTAAACAATTCACTGATTCAAATGATCTGTTCAGAGTGAGACTCCAGAAAACTATAGACTAAGTCAAAGGTTCAGAGTGAGACTCCTGTAAATGATTCACTGATTTAAATGATCTGTTCAAAGTGAGACTCCAGTAAATGATTCACTGATTCAAATGATCGGTTCAGAGTGAGACTCCAGTAACTGATGCACTGATTCAAATGAACGGTTCAAAGTGAGACTCCAGTAACTGATTCAAATGATCTGTTCAGGGTGAGACTGCAGAAAACAATAGACTAAGTTAAAGGTTCAGAGTGAGACTCCAGTAAACGAATTATTGATTCCAATGATCCATTCAGAGTGAGAACCAGCAAGTGATTCACTGATTCAAATGATCTGATTAGAGTGAAACTTCAGTAAACAATTCACTGATTCAAATGATCAGTTTAGAGTGAGACTCCAGTAACTGATTCGCTGATTCAAATGATCAGTTTAGAGTGAGACTCCAGTAACTGATTCGCTGATTCAAATGATCAGTTTAGAGTGAGACTCTAGTAACTGATTCACTGATTCAAATGATAATTTCAGAGTAATACTCCAGTAAACGTTTCACTGATTCAAACGATCCATTTCGAGTGAGACTCCAGTAAACGATTCATTGATTCAAATGATCTGCTCAGAGTGAGACTCCAGTAAATGATTCACTGATTCACTGTTTAGATTGAGTTGCCAGTAAACTAGATTGGAAAAAAGTTTCAGGGTCTTATTTTATTTATTTATTTATTTATTTATTTATTTGTTTGTTTGTTTGTTTGTTTGTTTGTTTGTTTGTTTGTTTGTTTGTTAATTCATTCATTCATTCATTTATACTTGTTTGTTAAATATAATTGGACTATATATTTCTTTTAACTAAACTTAATAGGAAGGTAAATATAAAAGACGAAGGCAACAGTAATAGTAAGAAGAGACATAAAGATCCGATCCGATCCGGTTTTCTTCCAACTGCAATCCCTCCATTTGTGGCCACTGGAGAATTTCCATCCTGTTCCAGGCGGAAGGTTTTGTTTTAATTTGTTTTGCAGTATTCACTCAAGTATGAACTTCCCTTTTCTTTACTTTTTCTCCCTTCTTTTTCCTCTACAAGAACGAGTGTGTCTCTTTGATTTATCCATCATGAAGGCACTGCTGAAAGCCTTTGTTCTGGGCTGTTTTGAAGATACAGTAGCACAAGTTCCTCGGTCGGATGTTTAGTTGTACTTCCCTTTCCCTGGACATTCAGAAATGCAGAGAAAGTGCTGTGATAAATCTGAGCCAAAAATAAAAAAATCTTCTGTACTAAAGATTCCTAGCCTAAAGCTACAGCTATCTAAGAACACAATATATACAAAACCATTGGAGAGAACACAAATATGAATTAATATATATAAAAAACAAGTTTCCCATGTCCAAGAAGCATTTACTGCAGTAAAATGTGGTGGTTTGTAGTGTAATATATCCTATATGGTTGTAGAGAAACCCAGTGTAGTGTTATTTCCCTGCAGGTACACAACATCATAAGACGTTAATATCGGGTTAGATTTAGGTCATGATGTCAGGTGACCAAAATACAATGTCTAGCCAGCATCTAAGGACAATAATATTTTGACGTCAAAAAACGATGTCAAATGACGTTGATAGTTGATTGATTTTAGGTTGTGTTGGAAAGGTGACCATATCCAACGACAAGCAACATCTAAACCAACGTCATATTGACGTCAAATACAAACATTTATTTATCAGGTATGGGCAACCCAAAATCCAACATCTGATAGACGTCATAGTGGTCACGTCCACACAAACAAGGTGTAACATCATTAGAGGCGTTGATATTTGGTTGATTTTAGGTTGTATTGAATCCTACATCGAGGGCCAACATTTTAAAACAGCGTCATAATTGACATCCAGATTCTGATGTTTATTCATCAGGGTATGGCAACCGAAATCCAACATCTTACAGATCATAGTAGTAACATCCACACAACAAGCGTAACATCATTAGACGTTGATATTTGGTTGATTTAGGTTGTATTGAATCCACATCGAGCCAACATTTAAACCAGCGTCATATTGACATCAATTTCTGATGTTTTATCGTCAGGTATGGGCAACCGAAATCCAACATCTTATAGAGCGTCATAGTGGTAACATCCAACAACAAGCTGTAACATCATTAGACGTTGTATTTGGTTGATTTTAGGTTGGACACTGATGTCGACATGTAACGCTGGGTTTGTAACATCAACTCTGATTTTCATTTCAAACACAATGCAACAACCCACGATGACTGGAGTACCAGAGCTTAATTGAGCCGGATCTTGCCGGATCCATGTTTCGGGAGATGGTCAGACATTCGTGTTTTGGCGTTCCGGTGATTTATTTGTTTATAACCCGCATTAACTTTTGCGTGTTGAATACCTGCATGTGTGTGTGTGAAAGAGAGAGAATGTGAAAAACAGCGAGCAAAGTTGTGTAGATTGTAAACGCGCGCACACACATAAAGGTATTCACTTTTGACCAATCAGCTTTCTTACGTTTAAAATCTCTCTCATTGGTTGGTGATAATTGTGTCACGCACAGTGAGTATTAATAATCAGCTAAAGAGGTGGATCTTCACAATTAAATGTAGGCTTATTATATTAGACTAGCATCTGTGCAGAATGCTGCATCATTAAAGGTGCCGATCCAGTCCTCAGACCGTGATGAGTTACATCAGTGGATCTTAAAAAGTGTCCTTAGCCAATCCTGTTTACCCGACATCCAAAAGTCACTGCTCACACGAGCATAATCCAATCGACGCCACATAGTTTTGCTGCTTATTTAATCAATATCAGTGTTGGTACATCTTAATCCGTTTTTATAACGTTTGCATCACCTTCTCATTCAATGGAAATGCTTTATATATTCTGTCCAGAGCAGACACTAATAAAATATCTTGTTTGGTTTCTTAAAATTATTTTTAAATGTTATAATTATACCTGATGATATGACATAATAATAATAATAATAATAATATAATAATAATAATAATAATAATAATAATAATAATAAAATAATAATAATAATAATAATAATGATAATAATAATAATAATAATAATAATAATAATAATAATAATAATAATAATAATAATAATAATAATAATAATAATAATAATGATAATAATAACAATAATAATAATAAAACTACTATTATTATCATTATTATTATTAGTAGTAGTAGTAGTAGTAGCATTATTATTATTATCATCATCATCATCATCATCATCATTATTATTGTTATTATTTTTATTTAATTATTATTACAATTATTATTATTATATTATTGTTGTTGTTGTTGTTGTTATAAATTGATAATAATCAGGTAAAATAGATACAAGGAATTACACTGCAGTTGTATTTAAATCCATTGCATCAACATCAAGTATAGTTTTACATTTCCCACAGCTGTAGAAGAAAAAAAAAATATATATATATAACAAAATAAAACAAAAGAATACATATATGTATACAAATAGTATATAAAATAATAAAAAATTAATAAAACAACAATGTATAATAATTATGTAAAACATATAGCTTAAGTACATTTCAGTTCCACTCAAATATTACATTAATATCAAATAAAGTTTGATATTGATAATACTTTTACCACAGTTATCCTAAGGTTATACACCATTTCAATATGTTAAAATGCTGACTAAATTGTAATAAAATGGCTTGACGATATAAAATTAAAATTCAATAAAACACTATAAATGTCACTGTGTACTAATTGTGTAACATTGCATACTGTATTATCATCTATCAAGGATTTTTGTTTTATCTTTGCCAGCTGCAGGTACACTGTTAGACATTTTATTGTATTTTTGCAGTAACTTACTGTCAGCAATGTTGCTGCAACAGCCCCATTACAGTAACTTACTGTAAATGTGTTTTACAGCAGCAGGGCCTTCCTGCAAGTTAATTTTGCAGTAAAATAGCTCTACTGCAACTGATTTTTATTGTAAAATGCCCTTTACCACATTGTAATTTTACAGTAAGACAAATTTTACAGTACATTTACTGTAATTTATTTACATTTTACACTAGTAATACAAAACCTTTATTTTTAGTATGCACGGTTGAATTTTTCATGAACCGTCTCATTTTTGTCTTCAACTTCAGTTTCAATACTTGATTACTTTGATTACAGCAGTATAGCGCATATTCTTATATGCAGTAAGTTACTGTATATGCTTTAAAATGACCCACAATACAGTGCATATTACAGTAGTAAACTGTAAAGAATGTTATTCTACATGGCTTTTTGTTGTTGTTATTGTTGTTGTTGTTGTTGTTGTTGCAGTAAATAACTGTTAAAGTGCAGCAAGGTCTAACGGTGTATGATTTCCGAGTAAAATTGATCAAATCAATAGCATTTTTGTAATGTTGGCTATAATAACTTTCCACAGTAAATAAATAAATGAGAATACATTAATTGCGCCTTAATTCTCATGCTGTCTGTCCTGTTGATTTTGCAGGACTACACCATCACCATGTATTTCCAACAGAGCTGGAGGGACAAGCGTTTGGCCTACGCCGAGATGGCGTTGAACCTGACTTTGGACAACCGCGTGGCAGATCAGTTGTGGCTCCCGGATACTTATTTCCTGAATGACAAGAAAAGTTTCCTGCACGGAGTGACGGTGAAAAACCGGATGATCCGCCTCCATCCAGACGGCACTGTTCTGTATGGACTGAGGTAAATGCCATTATTAATGTTGTGCTGGATAAAGTACAGGGGTGTGTTCCAGAAATCAAGTGTCTTTTACCTAACTAAACACAATGTTGAAAGAAGTTTTTGTCTTAACCATCTGCGATGTTCACGTGCAGAATATCTATTTTAGAAATGCTTTCTATTTCCGTGATATGGCTGCAGAACAGCAGCAATAACTACAATGACAGTGATCACCTCAGGTACTGATTATGTGCTTTATTCAGAGTTAAATGCTAGTTTAAATACCATTTTACGCAGTGTGCGAATGATACATGGACGATTGGGGGGTCAACTTTGTTACTTAGCTTGTGTAATACATGCTTCAGGGAATCTTCAGTGAATGTATTTATTTAAACTACATCTAATTTAATAATAAAATATATTTACGTTTTCAGCGTTTTGTGGAATAGGCTAGTGTATTCTGATCTGATTAGCTATTTTCGGCTTACTTTAGGTCAAACTATACAAAATACACATCTACTTTGACTTTACTTTTAGGCTATATGTAGAAACAAACACCTATTTTTGGATAAATCATGCTTGTGAACTCTTACGGTGCTCTAAATCTGCCAGTTTCAGACTGTTGAATAACTTCTGTTTCATTGCATAAACTGATTGCCATGATTATGCATTCACAATGGTATGAACCATTATAGGGGTGGTCAAATAGATATCTATTATTCTAATTATTAACATTATTATTTAAAATACAGAACAGAGTGAAATTTTTATCAGATTCAAAGGGACCCCACATACATCTTGTTTTGACGTCCTTTAGGGCGGAATTACCCCCCCCCCCTTTTTTTAATTTGCACCCTTTTTACGTAACATTTATTGCTGTACTACTCTATTGCGACGTTACATCAGAACAACAGCATAAACTACTACAACAATGATCACCTCAGGTACTGATTATGTGCTTTATTCAGTATTAAATGCTCCCAATGTGAGTTTAAATACCATTTTACGTGAATAAATACCATATTAAATACCATTTTGCCATACTACTAAAGCAGCAGCAGATCTTGAAATTAAAATAACTAGCAGACGCTTTGAAAATGAGAGTCAGAACTGTGACTAAGTGTAAACCAACAACATTGGTCATTCAGAAGCCTATTAATAATGTTAAATAGCTTTAATGTGTATTCATTAGATTAAAAGCTTTTTAGAAATGCTTTCTATTTATGCGGCGTCGCAACAAAACAACAGCATAAACTACCACAACAATGATCACCTCAGGTACTGATTATGGGCTTTATTCAGTGTTGAATGCTTCCAATGTGCATTTAAATACCATTTTACGTAACAATTATTGCCGTACTACTGAAAGCGGCAGCAAATAGTTCACCTCAGATCTTGAAAATAAAATAACTAGCAGACGCTTTGAAAATGAGAGTCAGAACTGTGATTCAGTGCAAACCAACAACATCAGTCACTTAGTAGCATTCTCATGTTAAAGAGGTTCAATATGTAATCATTAGATTAAAATTCATTTGTTTACCATTTGTTAAGAGTGGAGTGACTGATATTTAAATGTTTTTGTGTGTTGTGTCGCTTTTGGTGCAGACAGACAAATTGCTTGTCACTGGAATCTTGTCACGTGTTGTTACGATGCAGTGTTACGGGTCAAAAATGAAACAGACACCATTTTAACAGCAGAAAAATAAACCTGAACGATATTTTTAATCTTGAAGTTCGGTGCCTTTTCCTAAAATGATCCCAATATCAAAAAAATATATAATTTTCCATTTTAGTATTTTCATGAAGGTTGTACATAGGGTCATTTAATGGTTGTCTTTCGGGTCATTTCTGACCACCAGCTTCCAATTCTACACCATAACTGCTGTTAGATTCATGAAAAACCTGAAAATCTGTTTATTTTTGTAGTATCTTTGCTATGTTGTATTAATTTTGTATTGTATTCTGCTTGTTTGAGTTTTTTCTACATACAGATGTGGCTACTGAGAATGCGCGTTTCTTCACGCACAGTGCTGCAATTTGTCACGCGCAGTCACGCGTAGTACTGCAGCAGCAAAGGCCACCTTTTCATTTAAAAAAAACATAGGACCCTATCGCTAACATAACACACACAGCTGCCTAAATAAATAGGCTATAAAATACACAGTTGATCACTTAAAACATTATTAAAAACTATACTGAAAGAAAAAAGCACAAGAAAGAATGCCGCTTTGAAAGAGAAACTTATTTTATCGAAGTGCTTTAATTTTAGACAAGTTATTTAAGATTTTTTAGTTACAAAAAATATTTGAGTCTACTAGAGAAATTTTATGTCGGCAAGGGATCTGAGCGGTGTTGGCTTACCGGCGAGCAAGCGCACAACCTTGGAGCAGAATGCTTAACGAAGCACCGCTCGCATGCTCTGGCTGCTACAGTATATCAGTTCAGCATGTTCACTATGTTACATGCTGCCCCCTACTGGCCATCTATTTCTTGTGTTAGACCATGTTGTGCCTCACATTACTGCAGTAACGTGCGAGATCACTTTAATTCACTCGCGCATTCTCAGTTGCCACATCTGTACTTATTCGACAATGTATTTTTACTGACATATCATAATCCGAAACAGTGACCCTAAAACTAAAATATTGTTGCACCCCTACACTAAAAAAGTCTTCAACTTATATCAGTCAAGTTAAACTTTACATAACTTAAAAATAAATAGCTGGCGCCCGATTAACATATTAGAGCAGTGGTTCTCAAACTTTTAAACCAGCGACCCCCATTGTAAGATCGTCAATAACTCCCGACCTCCCACTGCCAAAGCATATACAAACAATAAAAATAGCTTTTTTTAAGCTGTTCACAATATTTTAACTATATTTACTATACATTACAGGGCTCAAAATTAACATTTTTGCTTGGTAGTACTGGTGCTCCTAACTTTAAACATTTAGGCGCACCAGCCAAAATTTAGTGGCTCCCATCAATTATCGCACTGTTGCTACAACTTTTATAAACAGATTTATTGCATTTGAAATCATCACTAATCAAAACAAGCAAAAAAATATATATATATGTATGTGGTGTTAAATTTTACATATAACTTTAACATTATCTGGCGATTAAATAAAGGATTAAACAGAAACTCTCGTGCTTAAAATGTGTAGATGTGGTAAACAGTTACCTGAAAATTCCGTCCCACAGACTTTGCAGTGAATGCTTTAGTTATTATCATAGCGAACTTGAAGCCAATGGAAGTCTTTTATCCACTCTTCGAAAAGTGTAGATGGTGGATTAACATTCACAACATGATCAGTAATCAGATGTGCCATTATTTGTAGCTTTAGGTGGTTTCTAAAACTAAATCTGTCAGTGTTGTTTTCATTCTCATCTTCAGCGCTTTACATTTTCGTGGTTGTAGCTCCTGTCATCTGAAGACAGGAGGTGTTGACTGAGTGATTGACAGCGGATTTTAACCAATCATTCGTGTTCAGTTCTTAAAGCAGTGGGCCAATAAGAAGAGCGTGAAGGCGGGGCAAGCGTTGAAGGTTTTGTTTACTGCAGTTTTCTGCAGTTTTAAACTGTTCCTGAGCGCTGCGTTTCAAGTACAAATATGCATTCTGCCTGAACGTGTCCTAAATACTTTATGAATCAGTAATATTTTTTTTTAAATCTGAAAATATTAGCTTTCACTTGTAATACTGAAAAATATTCATTATAATCACTGAAAATTACACAATTTTTGAATCACTCACGCGACCCCTTGAAATTATTCTGCGACCCCCAGTTTGAGAACCACTGTATTAGAGTAAGCTAAAGTAACAAAACACACCATTTGTAGTCATGACTTTTCGTCCTTTACAGTATTTACTACATTGTTAAAATGCTGGGCTCCACACAATGCCTTCATATTTTCCCAACACAAATCAATTAAATTGTGGCTTGAACATAAAACAATTAAGTTGTCCTCAAAAAACCTCTAGAACTGTGTTGATTCTGCTCATTTTAAATGAGTAGTTTGAACAAGCAGCAAAAATCTTTTTTTTTTTTTTGAGTGTCTCACATCTAGTATGAACTTTATAGCCAACGTGACATCATTTCTGAATCGACTGTTGATTCTGTCAGTATTAAAGTTCCTAGTTTAACTTTAATCATAGTTCAGACTTCGTGCCGCACTTGCTATCACAGTTCTGGGACAGGTTAGCATTGGGAAAGCGTCTATTTGGGGTGTGTGAAAGAGATCTGTTATGGCTCACGGTACTGGCAGACAGTGTTGAAAATGAAGGCGCTAATGATATCTGGATGAACGTGTGATCACATGAAGAAACTTTGCAGTTACAGCTGTGCTTCCAACTTCATTGCTGATGCTTTTTCTCCTTTCTCTCAGAAAGCGTGAAATTGCTTATACTGTAGTTCTTTTATTATTTGATTTCATTTAGTTAGCTTGAGTTGTCATATAGAGCTAAGCAGATTTAATCAAGGTTATTTGCAATTTTCAAGGCAATTTGTATGGCCATTTTGTCAGTAAAGCCAGCTTTACACTGCCTAATACAAACACAAAAAATATTTAAGACTAACAAATAAGATTTTCACTACCTGACAAAAGTCTTGTCGCTTATTAAAGTTTTATGAACAACAAATAATAAGTTGACTTCTAGTTGATCATTTGGTATCAGAAGTGGTTATATGAAAGGCAAAGGCCTCTAGATTACGCTTATTTGAGCACAATAAAACATGATCATGCCTTGATTGTGAATGATTTCATTAGGACAGTAAGGTCTGACTCTGATTAGACTAAAGTCTGGTCACTGAACCTTCAATAATGTCCAGTATAGAATATGTGGTCATGCTGCAGTGGAAACAGAATGAATATTGTGTCTGACTCCATCATGAGCTTGGAGGACTGCATCCATACATCTCTGAATGACTCAAATCACTGATTAATAAAGTCATCTGGAATGGCAAAGAAAGCCTTCTTGCAGGACTCCCAGAGTTCATCAAGATTCTTTGT
>NC_079455.1:1826643-1936643 GCF_903798145.1 Danio aesculapii
ATCCTACATTATAAGCTCTTTAAGTCTTTTTCAATACAATACTTATATTTGGATGCAAATACATACATTAGTTCATCAGATTAACCAAGGGTTTTAGAGTCCTAACCATTAGGGACATCAGAAACCAGTTGTCCATCTTGTAAAAAGGGGCATAATAGGCCTCCTTTAATGGTGGTCTATGATTAATAAGTGTTGTACAATTATTGCTCATTCTTAGTTCATCTTAATTATAAAGTGTGACCTTTTTATTTAAATATTAGTGACAGACAGAGCAGGTCATTTGTTACTCGTAACATCATAGTCGACGTGAGTCATTCTCCATCTTTCAGCAAAATGGCAGCTGTCACAAAAATGCGTTGACGCATCGTGATTTTGCTCCTATTATTATAATCCCTTTTTTTTTTTGGTGGCTTAACACAAGAATGATTTCTCATATGTGTTACCACATGGCGTTCTGGAGAAAGACTCCCACCACGTCCTCAATGTGTGAAGATTTGAGTCAATTTGCGATAGCATGGTGCAGGGGTGCCATATTCTTGTAGGCCAAGGCGTTTTCAAGATCTGTGTTGAATTATCCATTGTCATAATGAAATGCGATCTCAGTTTAAACACTTTTAAAACAATGCAAAACCCAATCTTTCAGCTGCAGTTGTGCAGGTAAGCCATCCAAAACAAGAATTCCCTTTTCCTCAATGCATATCACTCTTGTAGAGGGTTAGGACTCTAAAACTCTTGATTAACCTGATTACCTAAAGCATGTATTTACATTCAGAAATAAGTATTGCATTGCAGAAGACTTCTAGAGTTATAAATGCAGGATATGGGTAGGGTTAGGGACAGATTTGGTTTAAAGGGCACCTATTATGCCTCTTTTTAATAAGATGTAAAATAAGTCTCTGATGTCCCTAGAGTGTGTATGAGATATTTCAGCACAAAATATCATGCAAATAATGTTTTATAACTCTCTAAAAACTGATTCTTGTAGGGTTCGATCATAATTGCGTGGTTTTTGGTGACTGTCGCTTTAAATTCAAATGAGTTTGTGCTCTTTTCGATAAAAGGGTGGAGCTACAAGTGCCAAGTGTCAGCATAGTGGCAGATTCTGGTGCTTTGCTAATGAGGGAGAGATAGTCACTAGTGCGCAGGGCTTTTTGAAACGTACAATGAAACGTACCCTAAGTAATGTATTTCAGAGTCGCAAAAGTGTAGACAGCGCCTCCTAGTGGAATTTTTTTTATCTGAAACGCACAACAAAACACCCTAAATAACATTTTAGATTTGAAAAAACGCAGACGGCGCCCTCTAGAGGATTTATCATCTGAAGCGTACAATGAAATGTACCCTAAGTAAAGTATTTTAGTCGCAAAAGTGCAGCGCCGTCTAGTGGATTTGTCATCTGAAACGTACAACAAAACGTATCTTAAGTAACATATTTCAGTCGCAAAAGTGTAGACAGCATACTCTAGTGGATTTGTCATCTGAATTGTACAACAAAACATACCCCAACCTAACGTATTTCAGAGTCGTAAAAGTATAGACAGCGGCTGCGTCTGAAACCGCCTACTACTCAGTAGGTACTGTATTTGAATATAAACATACACGGCTATACGGTGCGTTCAATACAGTAGGAATGTAAGAAGTGAATGGAATTCGGATGTACTACATCTGCCATTTCGTCATGGTCACGTGACCTACCTGCGTCAGTTGCGTCAGAATCTCGCTGGAAGTAGTAGGTCATCTGGGTACATCTCGCACACTGATTTTCGAATTCTATGACTTCAGACATACTACTCGGCTCGCATACTGATTTTAGCGTACTGTATAGTATGGAAGTAAGCACTTTGGGATGCAGCCAGCTTCCTCTAGTGGATTTGTCAACTGAAACGTACAATGAAACGTACCCTAAGTAACATATTTTAGATTTACCAAAATATATAGACAGCGCCCTCTAGAGAATTTGTCATCTAAAACATGCAACGAAACACAAAAAATATAGACTGAGGCATGTATTTCCAAAGAGCCTGGGCTGGAAAGTGACATATTACTCATCTGAATTCTATACAGCTTTGTAGAATCGCACATTGTCAGAGACTAGATAGTCTTGGAGGATCGTTATTGTCCTTCACAATACTACTGTTCATGAAGGTGTGCACGTCTGTCAGCATCAGATCTGACCAGCTGGAAGCTCCCTGGAGAGACTGAGTCAGCACTGGGTGTGTGTGTGTGTGTGTGTGTGTGTGTGTGTGTGTGTGTGTGTGTGTGTGTGTGTGCGCGTGTGTGTATGTGTGTGTGTGTGTGTGCCCATCCAATCATTCCCAAACCCAGAGAGACTACAGGAATGTGGACAAGGAGAAGTGAATGTGGCCAGAGGACAAGGAACACTGATGATTAATCTAATGATATGGATGTACAGTATATGATCCACTTGTTATGTATTAATATTCATGGACCCTTTTTACAAGACAGTTACGATCATCAGCATCTTAAATCCTTTAAATATCTAGATTTTAATGTTAATGTGCAGGCTATTTATTCTATTAGAGGATTGGTTCACCTATAAATGTAGATTCTGTTGCTGATTACTCACCCTCGTATCTTTCCAAACTCCTGAGATCTTTGTAGCACAGATGACGGTATTTTAGAGTAAATTTGAGCCTCTCTCATCCTCTATAGACAGCAAGGGTCCTGAGACGCTCAAAGTCCTGAAAAGGAACCAAAAACATTGTCAGAAGAGTCTTTCAGTGGTTCAGCTGTAATCATACGAAGCTCCAAGAACATCTTTGTGGGCCGAAAATCTGTAAATATGGCTTTGTTCGTCTCTCCTCTGTCAGATAAGGGTGCACATTTAGTACAGGCAATGCTACAATGTGTAGCTGTTGTGTTTCAAGTGTCATATTGTCTGTAGTAAACATGCATGCTAATCTGATACAAAAGACATAGACAGTCATTGTGTCAAGTGTTCTTGCTTTTAAACTCTATGAATATATAATAAGTTGATTGCAATGATGTAAATAATGAACTTTTAGTTGTTTCTACTTAAGCTTGGTCACATGCTCGGCAGAATGATGCGTGTCTGATAAGTAACTGTTAACTTAGATTGTCTCGAGGTACTAGATGCAGCTGAGGAGTTACAAACCTACAACCAATGAGTGAGCATGATGTAGGCCAGAGGAATGTTCAGGGGGAGGAGTCATAGACCTATAGCCAATGGGTGAGCAAGATGTAGGCCAGAGGAATGTTCAGGTGGAGGAGTCACAGACCTGTAGCCAATGAGTGAACAAGATGCAAGTCAAAAGAATGTTCAGGGGGAGGGGTCACAGACCTATAGCCAATGAGTGAACAAGATGCAAGCCAAAAGAATGTTCAGGGGGAGGGGTCACAGACCTATAGCCAATGACTGAGCAAGATGTAAGCCAAAGGACTGTTCAGGAGAAGAAGTCACAGACCTATAGCCAATGGGTGAGCAAGATGTAAGCCAAAAGAACGTTCAGGGGGAGGAGTCACAGACCTATAGCCAATGGGTGAGCAAGATGCAAGTCAAAAGAACATTCAGGGGGAGGAGTCACAGACCTATAGCCAATGAGTGAACAAGATGCAAGCCAAAAGAATGTTCAGGGGGAGGAGTCACAGACCTATAGCCAATGAGTGAACAAGATGCAAGCCAAAAGAATGTTCAGGGGGAGGAGTCACAGACCTATAGCCAATGAATGAGCAAGATATAAGCCAAAGGACTGTTCAGGAGAAGAAGTCACAGACATACAGCCAATGGGTGAGCAAGATGTAGGCTAAGAAAATGTTTAGGGGGAGGAGTTATAGATCTACAGCCAACGAGTGAGCAAGATATATACTAAGGGAATGTTGACGGGGAGGAGTCACAGATCTACAGCCAATGAATGAGCAAGATGTAGACTAAGGGAATGTTCAGAGGGAGGAGTCACATACCTACAGCCAATAAGCGATCAACATTTAAGCCAAAGTAATGTTCAGGGGAAGGAAGTCATAGACCTAAAGACAATGAGTGAGCAAGATGTAGGCTAAGGCAATGTTCAGGGGTAAGGAGTCACAGACGGAAAGCCAATGAGTGAGTAAGATGTAAGTCAAGGGAGTGTACAGGAGGAGGAGTCACAGACCTACAGCCAATAAGCGATCAAGATTTAAGCCAAGGGAATGTTTAGGAGGAGGAGTCACAGACCTAAAGACAATGAGTGAGCAAGATGTAGACCAAAATAATGTTCAGGGGGAGGAGTCACAGGCTTACAGCCAATGAATGAGCAACATGTAGGCTTAGGAAAGGTTGAGGGGGAGGAGTCACAGACCTACAGCCAATAAGCGATCAACATTTAAGCCAAGGTAATGTTCAGGGGAAGGAAGTCATATACCTAAAGACAATGAGTGAGCAAGATGTAGGCCAAAGGAATGTTTACGGGGAGGAGTCAGAGATTTACAACCAATAAGCAAGCAAGATGTAGGCTAGGGCAGTGTTCAGGGGGCAGAGTCACAGACTAAAGTCCACAAACAGCCCTGTAGCATGAAAAGAACAGTGATTTGATGACTTGGAAAAATACACAGTGTGTTTTCAGCATAACTGTTTTTCTATTTTAGCAAGACTTGAACACTGTATTGACCAATCAGGATCCAGGAGCAGAACCGTTTGTGTGTTTCCATTGTGTATTCACCAATTCATAATTTCATGAAAGCCAAGCTGTCTATAGTTGTATAAGATCTACAGGATGTAAAAAACACATCTACGATATCTTAACCATCGCCTCCAAAAGAAACAAGAGACAAACATCATTTGCCTACCAATGGCTGCACTTCTCTCCTTCTTTCATTCTTATTATAAGGAAATAGATGCCAAACATTAGTCATGACTCACATGTTCACATGGTGCAGTCAAGGCTAAGCTATGATTTCCTAAAGGTTACCAAGGTAACAGTGCCTCTCATTCTCTCTCTCTCTCCCTCTCTCCTCTTTTTTTAACCCTCCTTGTTTTTTCTCCTTTTCCAGAATAACTACAACTGCAGCCTGCATGATGGACCTGAGACGGTACCCTCTCGATGAGCAAAACTGCACCCTGGAGATCGAGAGCTGTAAGTTACACACCGAACACACATACAGCTATCTTTATGGGGACTTCCCAAAGATGTAATGATGTTTCTACTGTACGGACTGTATATTCTATACCCCATACTTAAACCTAACACTAGAAATCAAACAATCTTTAGATCTTCAAAATACATAATTCTGTGTGATTTATGAGCAGTTTACCTCAGAGGGACCAAAAAATGTCCCCACAAGGTCAAAATGTATTGATATTGACATACATCCGGGGATGTTTGGTCCCCATAATGTAAGGAATACAAGGTAAACACCAAAAAATACAACACAAGATCGTAAGTGGAAGACAAAGTGACCTTTGACTCAACATTTTCTAGTGACTACATTCATTCATTTTCTTTGTTGATCATGTTGTTTTTTTTTGTCAAATATTTACCAAACCATGTTGAACAGATTCAGGAATTTTTCACAGTATTTCCTATAATATTTTTTTCTTCTGGAAAAAGTCTTATTTGTTTTATTTCGGCTAGAATAAAAGCAGTTTAAATTTTTTTCAGACCCATTTTAAGGTCAATATTATCAGCTCCCTTAAGCAATATTAGTTTTGGTTTGTCTTGACAATGACAGCAGTTACTAAAATAAGTCTCTGATGTCCCTATAGTGTTTATGTGAAGTTTCAGCTCAAAATATCACGCAAATAATGTTTTACAACTCTCTGAAATGGACCCTTTTAGGCTTTGATCCTAATTGTGTTGTTTTGGTACTGTTGCTTTAAATTCAAATTAGATTTTCAAAGAGGGCGGAGCTACAAATGTCTGTGTGTCAGCATAGTGGCAGATTCAAACTCAAGACTAACGTATTATGCTAATGAGGGAGAGATGGTCCCTGATTGTGCGGGGCTTTGGTATATAACCATCGTTATATACGACTTGCCTAATTACCCCTACTTTACCCTAATTAACCTAGTTAAGCCTTTAAATGTCACTTTAAGCTGAATACTAGTGTCTTGAACATTATCTAGTCATATATTATGTGCTGTCATCATGGAAAAGATGAAATAAATCAGTTATTAGAAATGAGTTACTAAAACTATTATGATTAGAAATAAGAATCAGCACCTCCAAGTCCGAGGCCATGGTGCTCCACCGGAAAAAGGTGGTTTGCCATCTCCAGGTTGGAGGAAAGTCCTTACCCCAGATGAAGGAGTTTAAGTATCTTGGGGTTTTGTTCACGAGTGAGTGAAGGATGGAGCGTGAGATTGACAGACGGATCAGTGCTGCGGCAGCAGTAATGTGGTCGATGTACCGGTCCGTTGTGGTGAAGAAGGAGCTGAGCTGAAAGGCAAATCCCTCGATTTACTAGTCAATCTACGTTCCTACTCTCACCTATGATCATGAGCTTTGGGTCATGACCGAAAGGACAAGATCTCAGATACAAGCTGAAATGAGTTTCCTTCGAAGGGTGGCAGGGCGCACTCTTATGGATAGGCTAAAGAGCTCTGTCACCCGGGAGGAGCTCAAAGTAGAGCCGCTGCTCCTCCACATCGAAAGAAGTCATCTGAGGTGGCTCAAGCATCTGTTTCGGATGCCTCCTGGACGCCTACCTAGGGAGTAGTTCCAGGCATGTCCCACCGGGAGAAGGCCTCTGGGAAGACCCAGGACACTCTGGAGGGACTATGTCTCTCGGCTGGCCTGGGAACGCCTCGGGATCCCACCAGAGGAAGTGTCTGGGGAGAGAGAAGTCTGGGGTTCTCTCCTAAGGCTGCTGCCCCCGTGACCCGGCCCCGGAAAAGTGGCAGAAAATGAATGAATGAATGTTTAGAAATGTGTTGAAGAAAATTTTCTTTCCGTTAAACAGAAATTAGGGGGAAAATATTCAGGGGGGCTGATAATTCAGGAGGGCTAATCAACTGTGTCTTCCTAGCAACATACGTTTTTCACTTCATCTTCATAGATTGACTCAAGACTTTAAGTGTTGATTACCACAATGCATCTATTTTTAGTCAGAAGAATTGTTCATTTTTGGGTTGGCTGAACTATGTGTAAACGGTAACACTTTATTTTGATGGTCCATTTGAGTATTAGTAGACTGTCTGCTTAATATCTGTTGATACTGCTCCTTCAACAGACATTTAAATTGACAATAAGAAACTTTGCAAGTACATGTCAACTTACACTAACACTAAACCTAACCCCAACCTAACAGTCTACTTATAATCAAATGAGAATTAGTCGGCATGTAGATGCAATGTAACTTAAATTCAACAAACAGACCATCAAAATAAAGTGTGACCATGTGAACTAATCAACAGTGACCCGTCCCCCATTGTGAACACATCACACCGGCCCACAGCAGTTTTTGAACTGGTCCGGCTCATCAATTTCACTCCCGCTTCTTATCTCTCTCACACTCCAGAGACACCTAATGTAAGCAAACGTGATCATTAAGGCCATTTAGCGCAATCGGCCACATCTGCAGTGCAGGCCGCTCTGTCTGTGCTGTCAGGAGTGATAAATGCTCCTCCAGGCCTCTGACACCCAGGGCTCGTGGCACAATTGACAGATGTGGGTAAGATTGAATGTGTTTGCCGCTTTATCAATGAGGTGCCCTGCTCTATCGATCGCTCAGTGGTGCCCTGTCCGTCATGGGTACATCGCAACATAACCGGGTGCGTGTTCGGAATGATTACACCATGCGCATTGTTGCATTCTACTGTTGTTTATCGCTTTGTGTGGATCAATAGGTCAGGGCTGACCTGCTGAGGCGTGGACGCTTCTCAGATTTGCTTGTTTCAACATTATTTTACTTTCAGAACATTTGGATGGTTTGTTCATTTTAGAGTAAGTGCCTTTGTGTGACTAATCGAGTGAGGGAAGGATGTGAGATTGACAGGTGGATCGGTGCAGTGGCAGCAGTAATGCGGTTGATGTAGCGGTACATTGTGGTAAAGAAGGAGCTGAGCCGAAAGGCAAAGCTCTTGATTTACCGGTCAGTCAACGTTCTTATGGTCATGAGATTGGATTCAAGGTCAAGCGGCTGATCAAAAAGCAGCCGAAATGAGTTTCCTTCGCAGGGTGGCAGGGCACACCCTTATAGATAGGGTGAGGAGCTCTGATAGAGCTCAGAGTAGAGCCGCTGCTCCTCCACATCGAGAGAAGGCAGCTGAGGTGGCTCGGGCATCTGTTTTGGACGCCTACCTAGGGAGGTGTTCCAGGCATGTCCCATTGTGAAGAGGCCTCGGGGAAGACACAGTACACGCTCGAGGGACTATGTCTCTCGGCTAGCCTGGGAACGCCTCGGGATCACCCTGGAAAAGCTGGAGGAAGTGACTGAGGAGAGGGAAGTCCGGGGTTCTCTCCTGAAACTGCTGCCCTTGTGACCCAGCCCCTGGAAAAGTGAATGAATGAATGAATGGACTAATCAAACTGTGGGCCTCATTTATAGAACATGAGAACTAATTCCTTTTTTCAAATCATTCTACATTCTAAAAATGCTGGGTTATTGTAACCCAACATTGGGTCAAATATGGGTTGCAACAAACCAAAATTTATTTATTTAGACAGTGCAGGTGTCACAGTCAGCACAGAAAGTTCACTAGTGTAAAACTTTTCTTATTTCTCAGAGAAATAACTCCATTTGATGCTTAAATTGTGCATTTTTGCAGTAGAGATGTTATAATTTATTAATTACAGAATGACGTCATTCTAAAAAATAAGTAAATGAATATTTTTTGCCACAGATAAGCATTAATGTCCGAATATTAACAATAAAGGTCATCAAATAGGGCACTATTGCATGAAATACAATGCTAATATTATTAGTATATTCAAATAATGTCAGTGCCAATAGCCTAGTGGTACTGTCGTCTGACATATATTGCGCATATATTGCTTAAAGTGACCTGAGTTCGATTCCCAGCTTGAGGTCCTTTGCCAATCCTTCCCATCTCTTTGCTCCCAATGCTTTAATGTCTAAAATCTCCAGTTCTTCATTCATGTTCTTATCGCCTTAGTCCCTTTATTTATCAGGGGTCGCCACAGCGGAATGAACCGCCAACTTATCTAGCATATGTTTTAAGCAGCGGATGCCCTTCCGGCTGCAACCCAGTACTGGGAAACATCCATACACACTCATTCATCTCATTCATACAATTTAGTTTATTCAATTCCTGTGTTTGGACTGTGGGGGAAACCGGAGCATGCGGAGGAAACCCACGCCCACACGGGGAGAACATGCAAAATACACTCAGAAATGCCAACTGAGCCAGCCGGGACTCGAACCAGCGACCTTCTTGCTGTGAGGCCAGTGTTAACCACTGAGCCACCGTGCCACCCGCAAATAATTTAATTGTTCAATAAACAATTTTAAGTACCAAACATACCACAGAGCAGTTTACTCATCCCTAAATGAAGTGTTGTTTCACAAGATGACATTTACTATATGTAAAACTGCCGTTGTCCAGTGCTGTGGCTGAGTATTTTACATGCATTTTACACCATGTGAACATTCATTATTCTGTATCATTGCAGATGGGTACACCACAGATGATATTGTGTTCTTCTGGCAAGGAGGGGATAATGCCGTAACTGGTGTGGACAAACTGGAACTGCCTCAATTTTCCATTGTGGAGCTACGTCTTGTGTCCAGGGAAGTGAGGTTTACCACAGGTATGGACAATTTAAATAATAAAAAGGAATAGTTCACCCTCAAAACGTAAATTTACTCACTATTTACTCTCCCTCAAGTAGTTTTCAAACCTTTATGAGTTTCGTTTTTTTTCTGTCCAACACAAAATAAGAACAATTCTGGAGGGTCGAGAGCCGTTGAATTACATAGGAACAAAAAAAAACATTACAACATTCTTCGGAATATCTTTTTTTGTTTGTTTTCAATGGTCAAAGTTGTAAGAAGTTTCCTTTTTGGGTGAATTATCTCTTTAATCACATTATCAAAATACGTTCCAGGCTCATCGGAAATATGTGTCTCAGCCTACATTTTGCGTAATGTAAAATACATTGTTCTGGGTATGTTTCGATGCATGTTTCAGATGACAAATCCACTAGAGGGCGCTGTCTGCATTTTTGCAAATTTGAAACACTTTACATAGGGGTCGTTTTGTTGTACGTTTCAGATGACAAATCCACTAGAGGGCGCTGTCTGGATTTTTGCAAATTTGAAACACGTTACATAGGGGTCGTTTTGTTGTACGTTTCAGATGACAAATCCACTAGAGGGCGCTGTCTGGATTTTTGCGAATCTGAAATACGTTACTTAGGGTGCGCTTTGTTGTACGTTTCAGATCATAACAAATCCACTAGAAGGCGCTGCCTACACTTTTGCCACTCTAAAATACGTTACTTAGGGTACGTTATGTTGTACGTTTCAGATGATAAATCCACTCGAGAACACTGCATTTTTACAAATCTGAAATACGTCCCTTAGGGCACGTTTTGTTGCACGTTTCAGTTGACAAATCCACTAGAGGGCGCTGTCTGGATTTTTACGAATCTGAAATACGTTACTTAGGGTGCGTTTCGTTGTACGTTTCAGATGACAAATCCACTAGAGGGCGCTGTCTGGAATTTGTGAATCTGGAAAAAAATTCTTAGGGTACATTTTGTTGTATATTTCAAATGCCAACACAGATTGACTAGCGAACTACTGACCTAAACCCAACCAATAGTGTTTTCAGAAGCAGACGTAAGAAAAAAAATGCACTGCAGCCATACAGTTTTACCTTGATTTTACAGTGCTTTTGTGGATGCATACTTCAACTCAAGTGCAGCACAAGAAAAACTATGTACAAAAACGTATTTGATTACAAATTATAGACAGCTTGAAGTTGTTTTAAGGTGTTTATTTTGTGCACTGCATGAAAATGACCCTTTATTTCTAGATAGTATGTCTTTGTAAATATCATTAGTGTGAAAAGAAACAAAAGTTGGCATCATACTGCCCCCTAGTGTACATTATACCAACAAACTGCAAACTAAAATGTATAAAAAATGTAAGCCAAGGCACATATTTCCACGGAGCTTGTGTTGTTAGTTTGTGTAAACTGCATTGAGTCGATATATTTGATCAGTTTGTGTTTTTTCATGAAGATGTATTTCATGTTCTTGGCACAATCAATGTGGATGTTTTAAGCTGTCAATCTTTGGTTCGTTATTTTTCTTCAAATAAATCGGTTAATTTTTTGTTATCCCCAAGAAACCAATCCAATAGGTCATTTACCCAAGAAGCCTATTATGATCTATACTTACATTTTAAACTTAAACACTGTTTTGTTTTTTTATCAAGCTGGCTTTAAAAAAAATGCCAGTGTTGTGTATGCCAGGACATGATGTATGACCAATTAAAATGGGGGCTCTTTTTTTAGACAAAATGTGGGCTACTTACACTTAAACGCCTGCTCTTTTTCTTATTTCCAGTTCATTAAATGTACATATACATTATGCATTTGGCAGACCTTTTGGAAAGCAATTTACAGTGTTTCCAAGGTGTATATTTTATCAGTACGTGTTTACCCTGGGATCAAACCCAAGATCATTGCTCTACTACAACACAAACCTCTACCACACTTATGAAAAAGTAAACCCATACACACACACACACACACACACACACACACATATATATAAATATATATATATATATGTATGTAAATGTATACATACACAGACATACCTATTCAACAATATATAATGAAAGTCTGTAGAACATATAAGAAAATTCTTACAAAAAAGGAGAAAATCTAATTCACCACTTAAGCTTGGAAGTCTAGTGGCTTTTAATGTATAGATCCAAAAGGTTTGTCTCTGTTTTATTCTTTTCCCCTTGCAGAATTAAAAATATGCTCTATACCAACTATTGGATATTGTCAATTACAAGTACGTATCACATCAGCTAATCTCAATTTTAATTTTCTCCTAGTCATTCCTATATAAAAGCATCCGCACGGACAGTCCAGTCGACATACAACAAATGTAGTGTTGCAATTGATAAATTAATTGATCTTAAATTTGCGGTCTGATGTTGGAAGCAAACTGATTTGTTTGGCTAACATTGCTAGTTTGGTGGTGAACAGTTTAACAATAGTTTGCCCTTGTAATCTAAAATTGAAATCAGGAAATGCACTTCCTGTTTGTTTTCAGTTAAAATCTTAGGTCTGTCTGAGATATTAGCCGTGGCAAACACACTTAACTACGCCCCTCAAACTGTCAGTGCTATTACAACAAACAGAAATGCTGAGGAGGAGAAGTCTGCTGTATTGTAATAACTCTCCTGAAACCCTTATTCCGATCTTTCACAATGAAATTCCTGCTTTACTACATCCAATCAGCTCGAAGTAGAAACAAACCAGCCACACCCACGGTTTTCTCATTTAACATTATCTATTTTGCTAGGAACTGCGTCGCAATCCCCTCAAAAAAGATTGCGGTTCATGCTGACTTTAAAGGCACAATATGTCATTTTCACCACTAGAGGGCGTGTATTCACAACAAACAAAGGCATAGTTGGATTTTAGCAGAAACTGTGGACTTCATATATAATGACTGAAATACATACAGGCAAAACAAATGTGCAAACTGTGGCTGCTGATGATACTCAATTGTGTATTTTTCTTTCACATCAGTAAATAGCCATGGCAACAATTTGAATGATCAGTCCTGTGGATGAGTGTATTAAATCATACCACACCTGACATTTAGCAGCGCAGCTTTTAAACTAACATATGTGCAAGAAGACGGTCTTGGAAAAGAAACTGAGCCACTTACAGTTTTATTACCGTGCACACCAGATTTTACAAGTTAACCAGACTACCCTGCTGAAAAATCCAGCTTAAACCAGCCTAGGCTGGTTGGCTGGTTTTAGCTGGTTGACCAGGCTGGTTTTAGAGGGGTTTTGGCCATTTCCAGGCTGGTCTTAGCTGGTCAAGCTGGAAAATGACCAGTAAAATCCAGCTAAAACCAGCTTGACCAGCCTGGTTTAAGCTGGACATAGTTGGTTTTGGCTGGTCAAGCTGGTCAAGCTGGTTTTAGCTGGTTTTAGCATTTTCCAGCCTGACCAGCTAAGACCAGGCTGGAAATGGCTGGAAACCAGCCTGGAAATGGCCAAAACCCCTCTAAAACCAGGCTGGTCGACCAGCTAAAACCAGCCAACCATCCTAGGCTGGTTTAAGCTGGATTTTTCAGTAGAGTATACATTTTTCTGCTCAAATTCCCTGGATTGAAACGTGTTTTACTTGCATTCAAATGGAATTTAAAGCCACAGTATGCATATTTGGCCACTAGAGGGCGTGCATTCATAACAAACAAAGGCATAGTTGGATTTTTAGCTTTGGTGATTCATATATTGTAAGTCATAGACTAAAAAACATACAGGCAATATTAATTTGAGAACTGTGGCTGCTGATCACACGCTATGATCAATTACGATTTTTTCTTTCACATCAGTAAATAGCCAAGGCAACAATTTGAATAATCAGTCCTGTGAATGAGTGTGTTAAATCATACCACACCTGACATTTAGCAGCGCAGCTTTCAAACTGACATATGTGCAAGAAGACAGTCTTGCAAAGGAAATTGCACCACTTACAGTTTTATTAATTTGCACACCAGATTTTACACATTAACTAGACTTGTTTTTTCAGTTATATATGTTTTTTCTTCTCAAATTCCCTGTATTGAGAGTATAAATGGAAAAAAAGACACTGCAGGCTTTTGTGACAACTCTCAGAGGGATGTAGACGCTGCCTGCTGAGAAGGGGCTTTCAGAAAAATCTGCCATGTTTGCGACTTTCTGCCATGTTTAATTGGAATGGAACTAGTCCCTGGGAAGGAATCCATTGCTTTGGGGAAATTAAACGCTCCGTCTGAACAAATGGGAAAATGACTATCTGTTGTCAAAGTGCAGACTATGACAATTGCAAATTGTAGATCTATTTTTCCTGCGCTTGCTCTTTTGTGTTTTCACTTACATGTTGACGTCTCTCTCTCCCTCTCTCTTTTGGCTACTCGTGTCTCCCCAGGTTCATACCCTCGGCTGTCGTTGAGTTTCCGCATCAAGAGAAACATCGGCTACTTTATCCTGCAGACTTACATGCCCTCCATCCTGATCACAATCTTGTCCTGGGTCTCCTTCTGGATTAACTACGATGCCTCTGCGGCTCGGGTGGCCCTGGGTAACCTTTAGTGTTTTGTTCAAAAATCATACCATCTTTATTTACAGGAAGTAAATCCCACTGTGATTTTGTGTACATGTGTGTGTGTACTTTAAACACACACTGAATATATTTTGCTCCAAATACTCTTCTTGTCAACCATGATTAAAGTAGTGCCCTTTCTCATGACCATGAATGTGTCTCTCAAACAGTTACATGCAGTTGAAGTCAGATTTATTAGCCCTTCTGAATTATTAGCCCCCCTTTAGGTTTTCCCCCAATTTCTGCTTAAGAAAAAGAAGATTCAGATGTTTTTCAACACATTTCTAAATTTAATAGATAATAATTTCTAAAAACCTCTTTCCTTCTGATATTTTCTAACTGATATGTTTGCCATAATGAATAAATAATAATTGACTAGATTGTTTAAATTAGGTTAAAGTTAGGGTAATTAGGTAAGTCAATTAGGTAAGTCAATGTATAACTATTCTGTAGACAATCGAATACAAATATTGCTTAAGGGGGCTAATAATATTGACCTTAAAATGGGTTAAAAAAATTTGAAAACTGCTTTCATTCTAGCCGAAATAAAACAAATAAGACTTTCTCCAGAAGAAAAAATATTATAGGAAATACTGTGAAAATTTCCTGAATCTGTAAAACATCATTTGGGAAATATCTGAAAAAGAATTTAAAAAGCTCATGGAAATGCGAATAATTCTGACTTCCACTGTGACTACATGTTTCTTTTTGATATAAAATTTGTGGCAGTTTATCAGGAACTGATGATTTTGTTCTCTTAGACTTGGAAAACCGTGTGCTATTCGCAAATTTATCATGCAATGTTTCAGTTTTGCGCATAAATCTAAGGTTCAATACCAATTCTACCCCTCATGCTGTGTTCACACCAGAGGCATAATGCGTGGATAAATCGCGCTATTCACGCGTAAGTAGACGCGTGAACATTTTAAGTTTACTCGCTTCATTTGCGCGTCAAAATCCGCTTCATTCACACATCAAATTCACTTCACAACCGACGTGGATTCGCGTGATGGGCAGGGCTTCGGTCTCCCCGGAGACTGTCTGCTTCGTTGCTAATACACGAGAGAACAGCTGTGTTTATGTGCGTAATGAAGGCTGAAAAACAGCGTCGATTCGTTTGGAGCCGTGTCTGAGTCCACAACATCCTTTCAGAGGTGCACCAGCTCTGTGAGTTCAACTCCTCCAGAAACTATACCTGGATGGTGGAGGCTTTCAGCGGTGCTTCCGACTGAGCCCAGCCCAGTTTGATAAACTGTTGTCCGGTGTCTGCAGGAGGATTTACCCCCGGGACACCAACAACAGGCGCTACATCATTATCACGTCAATCATGCAAAACTCGGGCCACTTCATTCGAGCGAATCGCATCATTCGTGATGGGGGCCCCATGGGGGCTTTTCTTTTTCTGGATTGCTTTTGAAAACAATATCAGTTGGGTCTAGGGAGATGGTGGGCGGGTCAATCAGTGCTTTTGAAAACACTATTGGTTGGCTTTAGGGAAGGGGGTGGGTGGGGTTATCGGTCAGTCAGTCGGTCGATCAGTCAGTCGACAGCGGCTTCTGGTGGATTTACGCGAGATCAGCAGGTGGGAATGGCATTCGCAAGAGAAATTTAGCATACACATCGGCCTCTGGTGGATCCGTGAAAACAAAAACTGCCAAAAAATAAAAAAAACTTACCATCTTGGACATATTTCACGCTCTCCTGAAATGTATGCAGGGGTATGTATCCACAATGAGCCTGGGTTTCAGTTTTGCACATGAATCTAATTTGCATCTTTGGATAGAAACTGAACCATATTTAGTTCAGCTGCTGTTTGGAATTTAATGGTACACATCATTTAAGGTAAATATCTCAAATTTAAGTCATAGTTTGGTTCAGTTGCTGTATGCTAAGGGAGATAAAATGCTAAACTTGTTTGGCTTGTTTTTATTATTAGCATTTGTTAACCTCAGCAGTTTAAAATGACTTGATTGCATTAGGTATCATTACGTGACGGACGCAGGTACAAAAACTGAAACAAGATGGATAGAGTAACTTTATGAATATGCAGATCAACAATCTCTAATATGCTTGAAAAATCTGTCCGTAAGCATTCCTGTTCATCTAACTGACAGTTTTTTTTAGCTGACAAATACCTCTCTGGATATACACATTTATTATTCACAGGTACAGGACTATGCATAACAGCTCTAAGCATTCCAGGACACACACACACACACACACACACACACACACACACACACACAAAACTAATGTTTTTCTCTGTGAAGTGCTTTTAAGTAAGGGATAAAGTATATCTTGTGGCTGTTATCGCAGAAAAAAACCTAGCAAGCTTATTGTTGGTTTTGTTCTTCGAAAAAACAACCACCTGGATGTACTTTACTCCACTTATTAAACTGACGCTAGGCAGAAAACATAAAAAGATAAAAAATATTGTTCCGGGCTGTAATAGTTTATTATTCTTTAATTAAAGACAAAACTGACAGAAACCAAAAAACGGCTGAATGGAGCATACACTAACCTACATTTTATTCAGCCACAAGATGGCGCCAAACAGTAAAAAAAAACTGTGACGAGACCAAAAAAGCATGCGTCTGTGAATGTGAACATATTCACTGACAGTCAAGATGATTCAAAGTACTAGGATAAGCTGGTGTTATTAATTTCAGTGGCTGTTATCTAGGGAACCAATCAGAATCCAGTATTTAAAATCTTAAACTAGAGCAAATTATTGATTATTCCACTTATTCCATGGTCATTTGCTATGGTATAAACCAGTAATTCCCAATTCTGTTCCTGAAGACACACCAACAGTCCACATTTTCAACCTCTCCCTAATCAAACACTATTAGAAGAGACTACAAAACCTGAAATTAATGGGTTGGATAAGGGAGATATCCAAAATATGTACTGTTGATGTGCCCCCAGGCACAGGGTTAAGAACGACCGGTAAAGACTCATTAAAACTAGATTAAACTAGCAATGCTCTTTGCAGTGCAGTATTTGACCAAATTGCTATGAGTTATGACATGTTCAATCACATTAGAGAGAGCGTGCACTTGAAAGAGATAATGCATGTGCATGTAAATGACACGGGCATATCTAATGGCTCATAGTAACATATGCTAGCTACCTCTTTGCAAATATTTTTGAGCATATTTGCAAGTAGAGTGATCATCGGTTCTTTGATTAAGAACACTTCGGCATCCTCGAGATTACACAGAGGAATGAAAGCTCGGGCAACTGAGTTAATATGGTTACTACTAATGTTTGAAAGTAGTGTTTGATTTATTTTGATTTAACAGCTAGAACTGCCAGTCTAGTCTACTTTTATACTTTAATAATTATTATGCTGCATTCCCACCAGATGCAGATGAAGCATCAAGCGCGAGTGATTTACAAATGATGCGATTCGCATGAATGAAGTGGTGCGAGTTGAGCGTTTAGCACGTTTGACGAGCTTAACGCACGTATCGCACAAATCACTGTAGTTGGAAAATCTGTTCAGCGAACTTTAACCACCACATTAGTGCCACGCTAACCAATCAGGAGCTTGCTCTTGTAGTGCCTGTTGTTGGTGTCCTGAGGGGAAATCCTCTTGCTGACAACAGACAACAGTTTATCAAATTGGGCTCGGCTCATTCCGAAGCACCACTGAAAGCCTCCATCATCCAGGTATAGTTTCTGGAGGAGTTGATGAACTTACAGAGCTGGGTTCACCTCAGAAATCAGGACCTAGTGAACTACGAAGGAATCTATAATGCACAGCTACTATCTTAAAGAGCCCATATTATACATCAAATAGGGTCATATTTAGGTTGTAAGGGTCTCCAACAACAGTCTAATATGCATGCAAGGTCAAAAAACACTTTGATGGTCTTATAATTTGCATTTATTTTTACCTAATTATCCCAACGACTCCCATATGAATCGTTCAGCGATTCATTTGTTCCCAAACCCCTCCTCAGCGCGAAGCTAATCTGCGCTGATTGGACCGATGACAGCCTGCTGCGATTGGTCGACAGTGACAGGCTTCAGCACGAGACAGAGTGAAATGCCCAGCTGGTAATCAACTATATAAAAGTAGTCACAGTGCACACGCGCTTCATAGTGTAAGGCTTTTTTCACACACACACACACACACACAACCCTCCTCAGAAGAACTGGGGGAAGCGACGCGAGTCTCTCTCTCTCTCTCTCTCTCTCTCTCTCTCTCTCTCTCTCTCTCACACACACACACACACACACACACACACAACGCTCCTCAGAAAAACTAGGGAAAGCGACGCGAGTCTCTCTCTCTCTCTCTCTCTCTCTCACACACACACACACACACACAACGCTCCTCAGAAGAACTAGGGAAAGCGACGCGAGTCTCTCTCTCTCTCTCTCCCTCTCTCACACACACACAACGCTCCTCAGAAGAACTAGGGAAAGCGACGCGAGTCTCTCTCTCTCTCTCCCTCTCTCACACACACACAACGCTCCTCAGAAAAACTAGGGAAAGCGACGCGAGTCTCTCTCTCTCTCTCTCTCACACACACACACACACACACAACGCTCCTCAGAACTAGGGAGATCGACACCTCTCCCGTCTCCTAGCTTACGATCGCCATAGCAACGACAAACGGCAGTGGAACGCGAGCTCACAAAAGCCTTTAACGTTAAATCCGTAAACAAAGCGGCACGCGTCGCGTTTTTAACGTGGCTTACATGTGATAAGAGAATATAAAGAGTAACCGCGTGTACTGTACCAGGTTAACAAGTAACAAAACACAATAAATACATAATTTGCAAGCTAGAGTAAACGAGGCAACAATTTTAATCGCACTTACTTACACTAGTGAATAAACCTCAACCACTGACTCTTCACAGTTTCATCTTTGGGTAGAGACTGTCAATATTATCCATCTGAGCACAGCGTGACTTCATTGGACCGGCGGCGTCTGTGTGTGTGTGTCTAGTGTTTTTTCTGTGTTAGTGGGCGGGGCCGCAGGTTTCAAATCTCCCTGGTTTGCGCGCGTAACTACTGGCGAGGCTTGTGTTTCGTGGCTGCGTCATCGCGAAACACCTAATGACTCGTTATCAAGACGACTCGTTTGAAGCACTATGAGTCGACTCTTTTATAGATGAATCAATAGTTTTAAACACTGTACACTTACAGATTTAAGCCTTAGCTGGATATTTCACTTCACTTAGAGCTGTGGTACACACTACATGGAAGGGCATTTTCAAAAACCCATAATATGGGCTCTTTAATAAAATTCATGTTAGCCATTGAGCATTGAAGCTGGAGTCACCGGGCAGAAAGAAGCCCTGTCCATGATGCAAATCAATTTATGATCCAATAATTATTATCCAATTTATGATTGACCAATCAGACCATCTCTAAGCCACTATAAATACCCTAAGTTCCATATAACAGCCATCTTCGTTTTGAAGAATCCCCTCTTCCATCCCTCCTCTTCCTTTCTTTGCTAGACGGGTGGCACGGTGACCCAGTGGTTAGCACTGTTGCCTCACAGCAAGAACATCACTGGTTCTAGTCCTTAGCAAGCCAGCTGATGTTTCTCTGCAGAGTTTACACATTCTCCTCATGCTCATGTGGGTTTCCCCCGGCTTCCTCCCACCGTCCAAAAACATGCAACTTAATTGACTAATTCAAATCAGCACCATAGACATGCACCAAGTAAGTAGTCATCTCTTAAGAGCAATCTCTATCTGTTCATTAGCTACTACAGCAGGGGAGTTCTCGAGATCTACCTGAGCTCAAATTCCCCTTTTGCCTTGCAAACGGGAGGGAAACCCGAGCTCGAGGATCTTATGAGCTCAGGGCTCTCTCCCGGGACAACATGCCAAACAAGCTTTATAATCAATCATCAGCTAAGTGTGAACTTTTGAGTTAATAAGATGTTCTTTAAGGGTTTTTGCATAACATCTTTTGAAGCCTTGAACCAAGTGATGGCAATGTGACATTTTCGATGATTCAAATAACTAACATATCTTTTTTCGCAGGTGTAACTACGGTGCTCACAATGACAACCATCAACACCCACCTGAGGGAGACCCTCCCAAAGATCCCCTATGTGAAAGCCATCGATGTCTACCTCATGGGCTGCTTCGTCTTTGTTTTCCTGGCCCTGCTCGAATATGCCTTTGTAAACTACGTGTTCTTTGGACGGGGACCACAGCAGCAGAAAAAGATCAACGAAAGGCTTAACAAAGCCAATAACGAGCGTCCCCGCTATGAAGAGAAGCGTCTGAGGGAACAGGTACGCGGGATCTCTCGTAAACCGTTTGTAACAGTTGACTCTTGTGCTAATTACAATTTCATTTAATTGAATTTAATAAGCATCGACAATGTTCATGCATGTCCAAATTAATTTGAATTCGCTTAATTTGTAAACAGAATAACTTTTGCCTGAATGAATCGCTTCACATCACTGCTAAAAACGAACATTCAATAGCCCATTAACCATTACTTTACTTAATCACTGACGTATTTCATTTGATGGAAGCTGCATTTCATTATTAAGAAGGGTTCCTCTTGCTTGGAATGTTACAAATTACATTGTCATTATCTTATTAGATTGTAGTCTGCTTTTCTGCCGCAGGCTTCTCTTCAGTCCAAGACCTGTAATGTACGATTCATTTCTTCCACCTAAAAAAAAATGGTGTCAGGCATTTTCATACTTGACAACTGTGTGGACCGAGATCGGATGGTAAAACGGATGTAATGAGAGTTTGATCGATTTAAAGCATTTGTGTCTGTCTTTTATGCCCGTTCTTTCTTATTCACCCTGGTGTTTATGCACTCTTATATTCTTCGAAAGTTGTTGCTTGATTGTCAGAGTTTATAAGTGGGCGTTTTAATGTTCTCTTCACTTTTTTTTTTCTTTCACATCGCAAGGACTCCATTTCAGCGCCGTTTCAAAGCAACACCCTCAGGTCATACACACAGCGAAGAAATCTGTATCTCGAGGAACAAAGAAAAGTCGGGGTACTTGCATTTAGAAATCTAATGGAGTGGAGACTTAGACTGAGAGCTTGATGACATACTGGGTAACACTTTACTTGAAGGGGTGTTCATAAGACTGTCAAGACAACCTTATAAACATGACATGAAACAAACATAAAGATTTTATGCATGCTTATGAACAATGCAAATGAGATTAAATTATCAAGACAGCAAGACTCGTCATAAATCTGTCATAAACATGATTGTCTTGAGGCTATTTTAATTAAGTCATAAATGTTTTTCTTATCACTTTCTAATGGAATAAACTGATTTTCATTTTTTATTATTAAAATAGTCAATACTCTATCAAATAACTTTTTAACTATTATTAATATTTAGTTAATGACATTTTAATGACAAATTCAGGCTGTACCACTATCAACCCAGGCTCATTCTGAGAACGTAGTCCCGGGGACGTTTCTGGAGACCGCGAAATACGTCCCGGCAGGTACGTATTTTTGCAGTTTTTGTTTTCGCGCATCCGCGAGAGGCCGCTGTGCGTGCTTATTCCCGCGCCGTTCTCGAGTAAACCCGCTAGAGGCCGCTGTCGAACGACCTTCCGCCTGTCTGCCTGGATGACAGAATGATTGACCGTGTGACCGGCCAATCGGCTGACCCACCCTCCTCCATCCCTAAACCCAACCAACGACGATTCACAAAAGCCGTCCAGAAAAAGAAAAGCCCTCGTCTGATTTTTACCACGTTTTCGGATTTTGACCACATTCTCACCCTGTGACGAACTTGTTCGCTTCATTTTTTGGATTTTGTTTTTGTTTTCTTACCTGATTTCTGGAACAGCTCTTCCCCGGACTCGAACCCGGTCGTCATCGTCGTGGTCAGCCCCTCTCTGCGTCTCGAGTCCGCCAGAGTACACGAAGAGCTAACCGGACAAACTGGTTGCAGCGGGAAAGCCCTCCACACGGAGGCGAGCGGTCGGCTGACCAGCCGGCAAGCGCCGAAAGGAACTGCGTCACACCGCCCCGCACCGTTCGCTTAAAAAAATTAATGCAGCCGTACGTACCCCCGGCTACGTATTTCGCGGTCTCCAGAAACGTCCACGGGACTACGTTCTCTGAATGAGCCTGGGTTGACCACTATAGTTGAGGTCAAGGCAAATATTAAAGATGCTGTTTTATAATTGATAACACAATTATAATAGCCTCATAACAATCATGTTTATGACAGGTTTATGACAAGTCATGTTGTCTTGATAATGTCAAGTCATCATGACAAATACATCCTAAACGATCTCACCTTTACATTTAAAATGACATAACTGAGCTAATGACACTTAATGAGTTGTCATAAGCATGAATAAAGTCTTGATATCCATGATGTGCCATGCCACGATTATAAAGGTTTCATGACAGTCTCATGAACACCCCCTTTAAGTAACGTGTTATCAAATATGCTCATTAGTCACTGTGTGTGTGTCAGCCATCGCATTCTGAATGAAGTCTTGTGAAGTTAAAGTTTGTTACAACTGTGGCATCCCATCGTCATTGCATCTGCATGAAAGGTTGCTGTTTGTGGCTGTTTATGACCGTCAATTTCCAGTGACTCCTTGTGACCCCCGTGTCTCTCTCTGTTTTGTTATTATCCCCAAGGTGGACGCTTACGGAAACATTCTTCTCACCACACTGGAGATGAACAATGAGGTGATGCCGTCCGACGTGGGCAGCAGCGTCAGTGACTCACGGAACTCCGTCATGTCCTTTGACAGCTCCGGAGTGCAGTTCCGCAAGCCCATGGGTTCAAGGGATGGGTTCAGCCACCACTCGTTGGACCGCAGTGCCATGCGCAGTCGTGCCAACTGCCGGCTAAGGAGGCGCTCGTCCAAGCTGAAGCTCAAAATTCCCAACTTGACGGATGTTAGCACCATTGACAAGTGGTCCCGGATCATTTTTCCTATCACTTTTGGATTCTTCAACCTTATCTATTGGTTGTATTATGTGAATTGATACGCGTTCCCTTAGGAAACATGGGCCATATTTTGAGAGCACATTAAATTGGCTTTGATACAATTGGTAAATATGTGTACACATATATGAAAAGTTGATACATATGTATATGCATATTTCTATATATTATATTTCTATATACACACACACATGCGTGTGTAAAACCTAAAGGACTTTTCTGATGTAAAAAACAAACAAAAAAACAAATATTATATAGAATGACTTGAATGTTTAAGAATAATACAAGAGAAACATTTCAAGTTTTTGAATTTCTTTTCCTTCTGAAACAAATGACAAATAGCAAGCACCAGTCCCCCGTTCGAGGGTGCGGAACTGAAGAACTGCATGATATTTTTGCTAAAAGAAAAGATCGCAAGAGAAAAAGGCCACATCTGAACGTCTCATCTGCTTTTTACTGAAACTGTTATCTCAACCGCAGCTCATGAAATCAGACGTGGCTTGTGCATTTTGGGGCGTCAGCAGAGCAGGACCCTAAACCCGATCCCTCGCTTTCCCCCAGACCCATGGAAGAGACTCACGGAATCGTGCGTTTCTACACTGTACAGCAACCTCTTTTGGAATTAAGTGTCATTCCTTGATTTTGCAAGTGACAAAGCGTTCTCTTTATCGGACCTCAGCTCTGGTCAATGGTTTACACTGGACGGCCATCTTGAGTTTTAACCAATGCACCCTGCCCAGAGTCAGTACGTTTCATTTTCTCTCTTCCCTTTTGGCAGATTCTCTTTTCTTTTGATTGTGGGCTAAAGATATAATCGTATTTCTGAAGGGCGTCACTTAAACATGTTCTAGAGGTAGTTCATTAATAGATAATAAGCCACTGGTATGCTTCATTCATTGGGAATTTAAGAAAATGGGGGAGGGGGGAGAAGAATACATTTATTCATTCATTCATTGGGTAGCCTTATTGACATGGTCAGGTAGTATTGTTGTTCTTTCTTTACTCTTGTTCCTAGTGCATTTTCATCTGTTCTATTGATACAGTATTCATAAACATCTTGTGAAGATTTATGTTGTTCGGATTGGAGAGGACCCCTTAGTGAGCTGTAACGTTTCTTTAGATCTCGGATTTGAAGTTAGTCCATCAACTATGTGAAAACTGTACAAAATAAGGAAAGAAGAGATTACTGTGTATTCGAGGGGATGTGACCATGTTTTTTTGATCTGTTACATGTTTAAGTCGACCACTCTGACCATAGTGTGATCTGATATTGTACATATTGAGTCATTGTAGTGATCCATCCCGAGAATGATATACGCTGATCTTTTTCGTTTCTCTAAAATGTGCCTGTCTGAAACCTGAAGGATGTGTCCTCAGTTCATCAATCAGTGAAAGAGGGCCGAACGACCCTTGATCTTTGACCTTTCACTTTAAGCACTGCAGACCCACCCACAGCTCTGACGTTCTGCATCTTGGGATTGAATCTCAAAGATGAATGACATCAGCATAATCAGGAAAAAGAAAACAACAACAAAAAAAACAAGCTTCTGAGTCTTTTCGGGGCAAAATGACATGTACGATAAAAGCCATGAACTGAAGTGACAACCAAAAAGGCCTATAATCCATTTTTCTTTTTAGCATTTGCCTCTGATTCACCTTTGCTCAAGGGGCTTCGCCTCATTATAATTTACCTCGGCTTCACTGAGGTGACCTCCAGGTGACCACACACTCCCGCTCAAATCCATTTATCAATTCATCTACATGCATATTCATTCCGGTAGTCGCTAGATGTCTCAATGCTCAGTATAGCTTGGCTGAGTAGACGCAACCCAACAGATGCTTGTTGGATCAGTTCTCGAGAATGTGCATGAGAACTGAGTTGCTGAAAAACTGGGCAAAGAGACATTTAAAAGCGAGGAGGTCCGTCCGGCGATGTTTGGGAAACTCGAGAGCCCTGGACTAGTTTGAGTCCCCTGGGGATGATGATCTGAGCAGGCCTCAGACCTCAGAGCTCAGCGGAGTCCCTTGGCTCTCGAACCCCTACCAGACCTCTGACACTTGCAAAAGTGTGAACCAACCACCAAATCTCCAACAGAGATCACTCATTTCATTAAGAAAACAACCGAATCAGGGATAACTGAAGGGACAGGATTTACCTCAAAGTACTTCCGAGGTCCAGTGTTAATTGTCAGCAGATGACGACAGAAGCATGTTGGAGGGGGATATCCATTTGTTGTGTTATTATTTGTTATTTTCCACACTTGTGCAAGGGAGCAAGTTCTCTCAAGTGCAAAGTGAGACATGCACAGTGTAGCAGTTAAGTTATGCGCAAATCTGCACTAAACGTGGACGGAGGTCCGAGTGATCTTCATGAGTAACCCTAATTATTGTGAGTGTTATGGGGTGCCTTGACTAGTTACAAGTCCCAGTAGGCATTCAAGATGCTGCAATGCTTTGCCGTTAAAAGGTTAAAAGCAGAGTAGTTAGTTACTAATTTAATCTATAATGTTTAGACATGAATTTAATAGGTAGACCAGATCTTTTACGCAACACTATCAATCCATCTCCACTAGTGCAGTCTTAGCAAGGTATGACAAAAATTGAAAATGTCAACAATTGCCAACAAATTGTATTTAAAGGGAACCTGATCAGTTAGGTTACGCATTTTATTTCTTGAATTCCAAATAAGATAGGGCCATATGCATTTGGAGAAAGTGGCAAGACTAGGCAGCATGTACTTTTAAGTGTAAGGTAATCTGAGTGCCTGCCACTGATAACTGGCAGGACTGCACATTTGATATATTTTTGCATCTGATTTTTCAGTTATCGAACCATAACCTGAGGTTGAGCATTTAATCCATGAGAATAATTAACAATGGTTAGAAACAGTTAGGACAAGAGGTGTCATAGTTATATGCATGTAAGTTTACCCCCCAGTTACTTCATAGACAGACTTGCTGGCACTATGCAGTTTGTCTCACCAATGGTCAGTTTAACATAGTACAGGGTAACCTAAACCACTGTTGGTCCATGCGTACTGACCAATCCCAATAGGCAAGGATTCAACACTTTTCGACAAAGTAGGCATCAGCAACATGTTAACGCAGCCATACTGTGCCACTGAGACATGCTGGATGTGGATACTGTGTCGACCATCAACATGTTCTTGTAGCACCAGCACTCTGTTTATTCACAGTGAGCTTTCACCTCGAACAGATTTTAGCTAAGATTCTGGTTGGTGGGCATTTGCCCTTGCAAGATTTGCCTTAACAAGATCACTAAGCATTTTCATGAACTATATCTGAGCAATACAATGCAACAAAGTTCACGAGAGAGTGAATCTCTTTCAACTCAATTCAAGCCTTAAACATGGTTATAGAGCATTATAATTTGATCATTGGACATTCGGGTATGATTGAGTTATCAGTTCTAGGTCCCTTAAAGAAAATATAGTGACAAATTGGTTCTCAAATGTCTCTCTCAAGTATCTGGTAATGTTTCCACTACTTACTTTCAGAACCACAAAGTGCACAACAAAATATTTACAGGTTAAAGGTGCAATAGGAGATCTTGGAAAATGCTAATGTTAGCCTATGTTGAACCCTGAAAATCTCCACTCTACATGAATGCGCACTAAACCACATCACTGCAATACATCATGTAAGATTCACCAGAGAAAATCCTTACAGTTAGAAAGTACAGTTAGTAATTACAAAGCCAAACTTAAAAAAAAAAAAAAGGTATGTTGTTGATGTTTGCCCGCTACTCTCTCCCTGAACTGCGTCCATAAATGCGCCTTTCTGTGCAAACAGGATGCTAAGAGGTATGAAATTACATATTTTGACGGGCAGGTACATTAGGACAGCCTCTCGTTATGTTCGGATGAAACATTTTGATTGGACGAAATTTTCTTGGTCCTTCGTCTTCCATGGGACATTTAAAAACATATAAATAAATTTGCATTAAATCAGAATGTGAATAGACGTTTAACCAGCATAACAAAAATTGTTTCTGTGGACAAATCACCTGTTGCACCTTTAAGGATTCTGTTTTTGTTTTTTTCGATATTCAGACCTGGTGCTAAAGTCTAAAGGCCCGTGCACACCAAGACGTTTTTTTGCTTGCGTTTTCCATTGACGTTTAACGCCTCATGACTAAATAAAGGGCGCCAGTGTGATCGTGCACATCAACGTGCAAAATGGCAGGCTTAAAAGCGCCATTTTTTTCTCCTCCAATCAGATTGGCGCTTTTGTTCACGTGCAAGGAGCTGCTGAAGTTACAGTAAACAGCACTTGGAGGCGATCAAGCGCAAAACTGTCAATGCGAGCGCACATTGAAGAAGATACCCAGAGGCGATATGAACGTGGAGCTGCTTATTGCACTGGTGAACAATAATCATTTCTTCATCGCTAGAGCTGGAGCTGCTACTTGAACCAATCATGCTTGTTCGAGTCACCAGTAAGCCTGTGAACTTCCTCTCTTCCTCTTCTTCTGTGTTATAAGCAGGGTGTCAGAAGTTGTGTAGCGCCAACTAACGTCAAGGAGTGATTTTGCATACTCTTCTGCTTGACGCCAGTGAAAATCGCTTGGGTTTGAATGCGGAAAAATGTCTCGTAAAGCGCCGACAATAAACGCAAACGAAAAGCGTCCCAGTGTGTACGAGCCTTAAAGTGAACGATGGGATCAACTTGTTACACCTAAAATGATTAATTTGAACTGAAAATTGAAGTTGAAGAAAACATTTTCGGGGGTGTAAAGCTGGGTTCACTGCACCTGAGAAACACTCATCTGCAGCTAGATTACTCTCAGGATGTTTTTCCGTTTTCAGCTATTTTTTCGCTCGAAAATTTTTTTTTGCTAGCATGGAATACGGAATAAGGCAAATTTCACATGTTCACAGCAAAAATGTTCTGCATTACACATTATTTGTGACATTATTTGTGACATTATTTACCTTTATTTGTGCATTTGCGTTGACTTTGTTTTGTAATCTACTCTCAAAAATACCTACATTCGCATTTGGTGTGAACCCAGCGTAACAAGTTGACCATTTAAGTTTTCATTTTATTTTTTACAGTTCAAAGTTACAACTTTCTCTTAATTGCATCATCACATATCTCAAATTACTGATAATTTAATGACGTTTTATCCTAATTGCAAATGTAATTTAAAACTATGATAATAGCTAATCCTTTTAAATTGATTTCAGCATTGTATCAATATTATTTGGTTCTGGGTTTTGTGTGTGGAAACATAGCTAGTAAAAAAATCTAAAGATTCCTTTGATATTAATGATCTATTTGAAAACAATCTAGTTTTAAGGGATTCGATTTCAAGTAGCAGTCCAATAAAAAAATGGAGAGTTGACACACACCTCAACTGCAGATTTCTTGACAGATTGACCATCGATTGAACATCGAATAAGTTAAATCTATAATGGCACAAGTTGCTGTTCTACAATCTCAGCTATCACAGCCTGATCTCACGAGAAAACGCAAGTATTTTACGTTTTGTCAGTTTAGTGGCTAATTCGTACGAGTTCAGTCGTACGAAATTGTACGATTTTAAAAAGGAGGTGTGGCACCTAACCCCGCCCCTAAACCCAACCGTCATTGGGGGATGAGCAAATCGTACTAAATTGTACGAATTAGATCGTACGAATTAATACGAATTAGCCACTAAATCAAAAAGTTACGAATTGGCATGAGATTGTGTTGGCTATCAGGGTAATCATACACTCTCACATACAGTACATTACATCTCACTACCTGAGGGGAATTGATCCATGAAAGGAATCATACCAGCATTTAAGTGTAAGGTTTATGGTTTCACCATAGCTCTAAGAAAGATACGACGCATTATTGTTTAAACCAATTTGCCAGTTTACAAGGGTCATTTGGCCAAAACATTAAATGTAGCAGCACTGAGTTGAAAGCGTGATGGTAGTTGACTCATGGCGATCCATGTTAGCTTTTCTTTCTTATTAAAGCCGTTTCAAAATCACTGCACGATTAGCTATCCTGTACTCATACAACTTTCGTTGCGTCTTTTGTTGTGTATGTGACTTGTACGAAATCAGTCAATCTTGATGGAGAATCAGTCTGTGTTCAAAAGAGTGAACAAAATTGCTGCTAATTACCTCTTTTAGCTAGTGACGGTCAGGACTGTGTCTAGTTTGTGACCACATACATCATTTCTAGTCATTCTTTGCCACCTTAAAACTGTGCTTGAATAGAAATGGGCCCTCCTTGTCTATATTTGTGACGGCTAATCTTGCACACTCTCTAAAGACCAGTGGCTCAGCCAGAAACACTGTTGCAACACAAAAACGGCAGACTCCATCTATTATGATGGACGTCATTGAGGAGATACTGGAAATGTAGGACAGGCAAGAGACTTAGAATGGCGAAAGGTAGCAAAACTCTTGCGCTCTGTTGGGATTGTAGGCCTTTTATGGAGAATGTGACATATTGTGATACTCAAGTATGATTTCTTCTGTGTCTTTTGGTTTAGGAGACGCATTATTCTTTTGCCTTGCACTTTGCTTCGGTTTCCGATGAATCAATTGTTTATGTTTTTGCACAACTTTTTGGCGGGAGGGTACGGCAGAACTCAATGCGTTCTGATGACAACGGAGGACATTATTATCTACGCACTTCACACCAATCACCCCATACGCTCACATTTTCACACCATCAACATTACTCGACGATTCATCGTATAGCTTTTACTCGAGTACACTGTTTTTCGTCTTTTGCTACATCCACCCATGAAGCAGGAGAAAAGGAAGTACAAAAACTGTTGAACTGATTTTAATGTGAATTTTTTCTTGCCTCTTGTGTATATGTGTAATTACATGTGAATTGTATTGTAAATATGATATCTTTCACTTATATTTCTTAATGCATGAACAAAACAGGGCAGTTGGTAATAACAGCTAGCCTCAATGCTACTGGCATGGACAGCTTTTGCAGCACCGGCATAACTTCTGCAAACGAAACCTATCTCTGAAGAAAAAAAAACTGAAAAAAAAGGATGATCACACACACAAAAAAAAAGATACCGGTTTTGTTTTGCATGTCCTAAGTTTCGGAAAGGTTTATTTTCATAATTTCTTTTCTAAAACTGGCCATTCGTATCGCCCTCACGTACAACAATAGGACGCTTTTCGCTTCCTCTTGTAAACAGAGATTAAAAATACGAAGTATATCGGAAAAGGAGAGATATATACGAGGAAAATGATTCATGGAATCACCATTTTAAAAACAAATGCGAGAAAGGTTATGCGCATTTTTATTTTCTCTCGCTTTTTTATACGCTGTATCACATACAGTTGAGAGTAGACAGACGCACCTATTAAGCCATTAGTTTAAAGTAGACTAGACCCGCTTACATCTCGCCCAACAAAACAGCAAGTTTCATGCCATGAGAATGCACGACTGGCAGAGCAGATTCTCCTAGTTTGCTTAAATGTACGGGCCAGTGACTTTGCTGTGCTGGTTTTTATTTTCCGTTTCGCACCAGAATACCGCTACTGATAATAGCGAGTTATAACACATAAACACAGCACACATAAGCGAAGTACTAACCTGAAGTTAAGAAAAAAAAAGAGTTTAAAATTAAGGGCAAATATCTAGGGCAAACACTTCATTCCTGATTTGAGAATTCAATCGCTATTCGGTACTGTTTTGTTTCATTTCTAGTTGCCTGTATTTGTTGTATTCTTTAAATGAATTGTTAACTCCTATTGTTGATGTTTTCTCATAGAAAGGAAATATATTTCTACTTTACATCCTGCCCTGAAAGTAAAATGCATTCTGTTCTCGATTTCTTTCATTTGTTTGTGTTGTACTGGTTTGGTTCTCATTGAGCTCTTGGTTTGATTCTGCTGAACTATCGAGGTGTGATGATTTTTGACGATCCGTTTGGGGGTATGATTTATTTGTCTTCATGAAATCAACATTTGTAAAGTAAAAGGTTGTATTTTATGATTCATTTCTTTTTATTTATTTATTTTTTTTTATCTTTTTCTTTCTTTTCTTTTTGTCAGTGCCAATTAATGTAATGGTGTCGGTCAGCTTTTCTAGGTGTTTGAGCAAAATGTGTTTTTTACTAATACAAGATGTTACAGTATGTGGTACAAAAAAAAGGGTTATAAGTAACCAACTGACTTTTTACAAATAAAGGCTTATACAGTAAAGAACGACAACGCCAAAGTCTTTTCGTTTGCCATTTGTGGACTAATAGTTACATATCATTCCCTGTAGCGCTTTAAGAACTCATTAGGCCCCAAATGGTAAATCGTTCAGTTCTGCAGATTTTCACCTTGTCATTTTCCTTTATTTCTGTTGTTTAAAAAGGGCTGCGGAGGAAACAAGAATGATCTCTGGATATTATTTAAAGGGCAAGCTAAGATTGACACCAGTCAAGGCCATAGCACTGTCTAGAACAGGCATGGGCAAACTCGATCCTCGAGGGCCGGTGTCCCTGCAGAGTTTTGCTCCAACACTAATCAAACACACCTGAACACCCTAATTAGTGTCTTCAAGATCACTAGAAAGCTACGGGCAGGTTTGTTTGATTAGGGTTGGAGCAAAACTATGCAGGGACACCGGCCCTCCAGGATCAAGTTTGCCCATCCCTGGTCTAGAATAATGAGTTTGACATGGACTCTAATCGCGAAACATTACTAAAGGTATACCTCCCGTTTAGCTCTTGGTCCTTTAACAGAATCATTGCTGGAAAAGTGTCCTTGCATGTTTTGTATTGTAAAAACTTTTTTTAAAGTATATTAAGTGGTTAGATGCAAAAACCTCTAAATTCCATCTGAAATTTTCCTCTAAAATGAGCATTTTTATCAGGCTCCTGTGTGTATGTTCAATAATATCACTTTCATGCCAAAAAATAAGTCCTTTTCCTGGTCTTTAAAGTGAAACATCTCAACATAAACAAAGGAGGCTGAGAAAAATCATCATTTTCGATGGAAATTTAAGATCTGAACATCTGAACTCTTCATATATATACATATGACACACACACAGAGCACGTAAAATACATATTAAATACTATTTTTCAAAGAAAACTACACTAATTGGCTTAGAATTTAAGTTATGTCTAATAAAATTAAATCATACAGGGAAAAAGTATTGAACACATGAAGAAAGCAAGGTGTAAGTTGGCATGGAACGCCCAGACAGTAGCTGAAATCTCTCATTACTTTTCAGCTTCACTCTCAACACCCACTGTACACTACAAGATGATAAAGATGAAACTAAAATTGACATTTCAGCAAGACAATGATCTCAAACACAGCCAAACAAACTCACGAATTGTTTCAGAAAAGAAAATTGTCTGTAAGAAAATCTGTAGAAAATAAGAAATAACGATCAGACTTGATAGACGAGACTCACAGAAATGTTAAGATTTTTAGACTGTCTGAGGGGAAAAAATCATACCCGAGCAAAGCATGCCTCTCCATTCTCCATTCAAGAGGCATCTTGAAGCTGTCTTTACCAAAAAAAGTCCTTTATACTACAAGTTAAATACATTTCAGATCTTCAGTACTTTCTTTGCGTGTCATTTTACTATTATTACACCACACATTTTTTTTTTTACCAAAATCTGGTACAATTTCATGTCGACATCTCCTTTAGAAATGCATTTACCATGCAGGAACAATCATCTCACATAACAAACTGATTTTAAAAATGACATCAGCTCAAAAAAATATTTGATTTGACATCCTGATCTTGAGAACGTACATTTTTCTGAAGGTTAAGCACCTTCACTGCTGTTTGTTGCGAGTTTCAGGCCCTGTTTTATGCTCTATTCATGGAAAGTGCCAGTTGGCATTACGGGGGATTCTCTGAAACGGTCCACACATGCCAGTACTGCTTCACCTCAAAGACACCGACTACATGCAGAGGATTTTATTCCACAGGGGGACATTTCCCATTCTGCCCCCGAGCAGAACACGGTTTCACCCTATCCCATTGTTTTCTTATAGGGCAGGTTGTGTGCATGGCATGAATGAAGGAAAACAACAAAAGCTACGTTTGCAACTATATATTTTTGTTCGTGTTGTATTATCGCGTTAAAAATAGTCTGATGGAAACATTAAGATACACATAAATGTTAAAAAATATGCAGAACTGTGAACTGTGCACAACTTTATTCATTCATTCTTTCATTTTCTTTCAGCTTAGTCCCTTTATTAATCAGGGTTCGCCACAGCGGAAGGAACCGCCAACTTATCCAGCTTAAGTTTTACACAGCGGATGCCCTTCCAGCTGCAACCCAGTACTGGGAAACATCCATACACACTCATTTACACACATACACTATGGACAATTTAGTTTATTCAATTCACCTGTACTGTATCTTATTGGACTGTGGGGGAAACCGGAGCACCCGCAGGAAAGCTACATCAACACAGGGAGAACCGCACCAGCCACATTTTAACTAGTTAACTATATCGCTTCATAACGAAACTACATATCAAATCTTTTTTTAAATCGATATTGACGATGGTGTTCGATCAATAAATATTGATCCCAATTTTATCGCCCAGCCCTATGTACATTTATAAACTGTAAAAATCGAGCTGCGCGTTTAATTTAATGAAATTAGTTCATTTGACTCACGTTTTCTTAAACTTCATAGAAACAAGTCACATCAACTCAAAATCTGATTTGAAACCTAAACTGAATGAGTTCAACTAACCATGCAGATTTCTAGTTCCCAGCATGCTTTGTGTCAGACTGAAAAATTAATGTAAAACTTAAGTCTTATTGTGTATTTTTTTGAGCATTAAATATTAGCGGTGTCAAAATTATTAGTTTTTTCAATGCAACGCGATGCAGATGCAAACAATTCGGTATCGGTTCAGTAATAATAATAACCGGTTATTATGCACTGAAATCATTTATCACATACGAGTTATATGGCAGCAGCTTACTATGGCGAGGGAGGAGACCTCGAGTAAATAAAACGCTCCAACTGCTTAAAAAGCAGATAACTGTGCACAATTCACTGCTTGTGAGTTTGCTGGACAGTATTTCACTGACAGGGAAGTACATCCGAACCTAGCTAGGAACAAATGAAAGCTGTAAATTATTTCTCTTTGACCTTCTAGCGTGGTTGTGAGGTAACGTTTTCCTCTCTCGGCTGTTACAACAATTACTTGTGGATCCAGACTCGAGTATGTCTGCGGGGTGAGTTTTCTCCATCACGTTGCCATCTATAATGGGTCAGCTGACCGCCGTGATCGTTTTACATCAGTGTCCGTGTCACTGTTTGCTGAACAGCGCCAGTTAGAGCCAATCGCAGCCTTTTCTGTTGAGCGCGTGTTCAATCATAGGCATTTAGGAACTCGCTCATTGCTCAAAAAGCAAGCAGGATGATATTTACATTAGTATATTTGCTTTAAATGCTCATGTTGTTCTGTGCATGTACTTTAAGAGTGTGTGTTTTTTTTTTGAGCAGGTAAAATTAAAGGTACGGTACATATATCTGACTGTATTAAAGTACAAAATTGTATTACAAATAATATATAAATATTAAGATATTTAGACATTTTAATACAAGAATTATTGTGTTGCCAAGTAAAATATCAAATTGTTTATGGAAAGCATCGTGATGAGATATCGAATTGAACCAAATCAATGGCATGATAATTGTAACTTAACCGTGAGACCAGTGTAAGTTCACACCCCTATTGGATATTCCAGTTTTGTGCATAAATCTAATTGGCATCTTTAAATGGAAACATAGCTACTGACTGCTTCCATATACTGTACTGTGGTTAACCAAAGGCGCATTATGGGAGACACAGAAAAAGAAAGATCCTATAGAGAATCATGAGGGAAAAACACAGAGCTGTTGTTTCTGCACTCCATCTTGCCTTAGTAAACTTTGAAAATGTTCCCAGCGGAGGAGAGGCACTTTACGGGGGCCGGGAGTGCAGGGATCTGCAGGGAAGAAGGGAGCGGAGCACTGAACTAGATCAGCCAAATGTGCCGGCCATTTCCTTGTTCTATTGTCAGCACTCCATAAAAAAACATCAAATATTGAGAGGGTGCATTAACATGGGCCGGGAACTGATGGCTGCTCCGGTGAGGGGTAAAGAAAAACAGATGGAAACAGTCAAAGAGGTGGAGAACGGCATCTCCGACAGTTTTCACCAGCTCAAAAAGCAGAGGGTTGTCAAAACAAGTAGAAATACTGCTAAATGGATTATTTACTATGGACGATTTTCACAAGACGTTGATCGCACGTTTATCGGTCATCAGTATCTAAATTCCCTGAAAGTTTTTAACATCTTCATTCATTAATTTTCCTTCGGCTTAGTCCCTTATTTTTCAGGGGTCGCCACAGCGGAATGAACCGACAACTATTCCAGTTTTACACAGCAGATGCCTTTCCAGCCGCAACCCAGTACTGGGAAACACCCATACACTCTCACCAAACACCATTCACACACACACACTCATAAACTACGGCCAATTTAGTCCATCCAATTCACCTATAGTGCATGTGTTTGGACTGTAGGGGAAACCGAAGCACCCGGAGGAAACCCACACCACACAGTAATGCCAAATGGCCCAGCCAGGACTCAAAACCATGACCTTCTTACAGTGATGCAACAGTGCTAACCACTGAGCCACCGCGCCACCCCGTTTTTAACAACATGGTTTGTAAAAATAAATGTGTACATTTATACACTGTAAAATCGAGCAGTGCATTTAATTCAACGAAATGAGTTCATCTGACTTAGGTTTTTGAATGAAAGTTAATTGAACTTAATAGAAACAAGTCTACTAAATCTGAATGGCACTTTTGATCAACTATATTATAAAAATGTTTGGTATTTTTATTTTTGGATCACAGTCGAAAGGTGTATATTCCATACAAAGTATGAAGCTGATCGGTCCAGTTCTGGTCACGTGACAAGCATTGCGGCACACTATTTCTACTAGGTACACCTGGAAGTCGTGAGCGTGTCGCGTTGCTCCAAATATATGCGCGCCTCCATTAAAAAATAACAAACTTGCGCATGTAAAAGACGCGATATACGAACATCCCTTACTTATTAGCCTTAGCCATAGTTAACCCAGTATGCGTGCATATTAGTTTAGCGGCAGCAGTTTGTTCCATGGAGAAACATGTAGAGAAGCCTTTACGATTAATTAACTATGACGAATTAAAGCGCGGTTAATAGTGAAATCAGTTAATCATTACATCCCTAATTACTAACACCTTGCATAAATGATAATTCAGTTTTTTATATAATTTAATGTAATTAATGTTATAATACAAAGTATATCTTCATAAATGTGCATACATTTTTAACACCTAAATATTCAAACGTTTCAAGTATTTAAGGCGCCTGATTATTGTTATTATTGTTAATATTGTTGCATTTTCTCTGCAGGAGATTTATGAATATATGTACTGTAGGTCTACATCTCACTCAAATGCATTGCAAAGACTGCAGCTAGTTTTAAACATGTTTTCCACCAAATAGTTTTTCTGTAATTGGTGTGTGTTTCCCAGCCTGGCTGCAGCTGGAAGGGCGTCCGCGGCGTAAAACATAAGCCGGAATAGTTGGCGGTTTATTCAGCTGTGGTGACCCCTGATAAATAAGGGACTAAGCCGAAGGAAAATGAATGAATGAATAATTGGTGTTTGACAAACTTCCATCAATTAATATTCATATTCTAACAAAAAACTCAATGGAAAACTCTTAAAAATTGAGTCTGGTGTATTGTTAAAGTGATCATTTACACAAAAGAGCATCTTCTGTTAATTTACTCACCCACAAGTCATCCACGGTTTCTTAAAGCCGCCAGATACCAGATTTTGGTAAACAAAAAAATGTGTGGTGTAATAATAGTAAAATGACACGCAAAGAAAGTACTGAAGATCTGAAATGTATTTGTCCACTAGAGGGCGTGTTTTCACAACAAACAAACGCATTGTTTGATTACAGGATGACTGCGTGTGGAATCATGGGAGTTGTAGTCTTCATCATCCAACAGGACTCCTGCAGAAATCATGTTGATAAGTAATGTATTCAGCACTTATTATTATTATTGTCAAGGGTGTGTAACATCGTTCACTTGTTAAAATTGATTATGTGAACAAATTCGATAATGTAAGAGGGTTTTTTTTTTATTTTAATGTAAAGATCTTTGAGCCTTTATTAGGATGGAAAACTGCAAAAAAAAAGCCCAAATTTGATAAACACCTGTGGCTCCTGACGATACATTGAGGTCCTAAGGCTGGGTTATACTTCTGCGTCGAGTGATCGAAGTGACCCACAGCGCATGCCTTTTCTTGCTCTGCAGTAACACTTCTGAAATGCTAGATGGCAGTAGATTTGTATGTTCCTCTGTATCGAGTTTCTTTCCGTTTGTTTTGTATTTTCCCTGCTACCTTATCATACAAATAGCTAAAACTCGCTTATTCAGAGGCGGGAACAAGTGGAAGTGCGACGACTTTAATCATAAGGTAAACACAAAGCAAAAGTCTCCATCTGGAGCTTCTTCACAGGACTCGACACTTGTAAACACTCGTTCCATCGGGCTCATGGATCTTAGCACCGCCCACACTCGTCACCGATACCAATCCGACCAATCATAGAGCTTGAGTTACTTTATTGCAACGTGTAGTTACATATTTTGAGAGGTGCGTGTCGGTCGGCGTCGGTGTCAGCCACAGGGTTATGGGACCATGCGAATGCTGCGCCATACCATATGCATGCACTGGATGCAAAAGCATAAATCAGCCTTTATGATGCTAAATAATCAGAATTTGCAACGTTTTAGGTGTTAAACCTCCATTTTGGAGTATTAATTGCATTGTGTTTTAGTGTTTAAACAGAAATGACTGTAAAATTTGAAATAAATAACATCCTGAAAGTCAGTACGCTCTTTGTTTTTCTACATATTCTCATCTTCACATTACCACTTGATTCAAGCCAAGTGAACAGCCAAATATCTGATATACAGTTGATGTCTTTTGGACTTATAAATAGATTGGCAAAGTCATCCGGGGGAATAAAAACGGCTCACTTGAGGCCAAAAAAAAGCTTTCATAATACGTTTATTTATAGAAGGAGTGCAGCAGGAGATATTACCCTGAAACTTAACAGCAGATGGAGGAATCCCTGTTGAAAAAACTACACTATTGACATGGGGAATCTCTTATGTAAGATGCTAATCTAATTAATGGCCCACACATCCTCTTGTGACATAATGACCGATGATTTAGTTCTTCAGATGTGTGTCTGAACTACAGTAAAAGTTGCTGCAAAGTTATTCAAATTTATTATGGTGCCTTTCACAAAACGCATTGCCTCCAAGCAGATTTACAGAAAATTAAGATGTTAATCTTCATAATGTCACGCCTCATAGAGCTGGGAGGTAATACAGTTGCACTTCTTTGTACAGTATGTGTACTTACAATGTACTCGAATATCTAAGTAATGGATTATATAGGGTAACTACAAGAGCTAAGGTTAGGGTCAGGGGAAGGTTTAGCCATTGAACCCAGAAATTAAGCCCCAGTTTATGTAACAACTATGATAAGTGCACGGCAAACAAGTTGAAATTTAACAGTGCAGTATATTATAGTATACAGGGCAGCATGGTTAGCACTGTAGCCTCACAGCAATAAGGTTCCTAGTTCGAGCCCTGACCAGGCCAATGGGCATTTCTGTGTGGATGTTGCATGTTCTTCCTGTGGGTTTCCTCCGGGTGCTCCGGTTTCCCCCACAGTCCAAACACAAGTGCTATAAGTGAATTGAATTAACTAAATTGGCCGTAGCGTATGAAAGTGTGTGTGTGAATGAGTGTGTATGGGTGTGTATGGGTGTTTCCAGTACTGGGTTGTCCACTGTGTAAAACGTATGCTGGAATAGTTGGTGGTTCATTCTGCTGTGGTGACCCCTGATATATAAGGGACTAAGCCGAAGGAAAATGAATTAATTATAGCATACAATAACATAAATATTATTATTAGCAGTAGTATTTGTACTAGTATTATTACTAGTATTATTTCCAGTCAAAAGGTAAAAAAAATACAGTAAATACATGTAAATTAAGGCTTGCTCCATGTAAAATACTCCCCACCTCTGCCTTCAATTCTCCAAAACTCCATAATCACACAATGCACACAGTTCACTTCGGTGTTTAGCAGAAATGAACACTGTAGGCAGTAAAACAGCAACAGCTTTCCTTCTTTTCGCACAAATTATGATTAAGGGGCAGATTGATGAATAAAGATTTGTTTTGCACGGTCGCTCGCACAGCGCTGCGTTATGAACTCAAAATATTTAAACCGATGTGCATAATTTATGAACTAATACAATTTGATGTTTTCATCAGATAAGCCTGAGCAGCTCCATATGCGCATGTCTTTCCTAATCTAATGAAGCTTCTGCGGCTCATCTTGAACAGCGCTGAACCACGCAATACTGTGACTTTTGCTTTACTAAAGCACATGGGAGATGTTTAGCTGACACCCTGGTCTCTCTGTGATTTATATAATACAATTTGATGATTAAAATACATAAAGGTGAAACTAAATTGCGAAATGTGGCTGCTGATTATACATTGAGATGTTAAGAACAGTGTGTGCAAGAAACTGGACGTTACGCAAGTAAATTTTGTCCACTAGAGGGCGTGTATTCACAACGAACAAAGACGTAGGTACAATCCCAGTTCTACCCCTTAGCCCTTCCCCATACTCCTACCACTCGCTTTGTGTGTTCATGTGAAGGGTTAGGGGTGTCCCAATTCTCTTTAGCTTGAAGGTGTAGGGCTAAGGGGAAGAGCTAAACAGCCCTTGAAACTGAGATTTTTCAGAACCACACTCGAAACCAAGGGTATGAAAACTTCCCAGAATACACCATCCTAAACGACATCATGGCACGGTAGTAAAGAGATGCACAAATTAGTATTTCTTTTGTCATTATTATTCATATTATATTCATAACAGCGCTCATGTTTTACCATCATGCTTTTTTAAAAGAAATGTAAAAAAATTGTACGATTTTCTATCTACAATCCCTATTAATAACTCCTGTATAGCAGTCCTACAACATTCTGACACTCGAATCCCCTGTCAGAAAAGTCTAGTGGCTGGCAATGAGCTTTTTACAATCTGGTATAATGCTAATGTTGTTTTCGTGTGTTTACTTGAATATGAACATGGCCACAGTGTAAAGTTTTATGCAATATTTCAGTTGTACACATAATTTGCATGTTTGTATGGAAACATAGCTACTGCCCATCTGTTTTCTACAGTACGTGATCCACACACACACGAATGAACGTTATGAAAACGATAGTTTGTCGTACAGCTGGCGGTTCACTTCCATTATTTGGTATGATTGCATTTATACTAGAAGTGAACTGAACCAGAGTTTGCACAAACCGCTACTATCTCAATAAAATCCATGTTAGCCTTTTAGCAACAAAGCTAGAGTCACTAGGCAGACCGAATCCCTGCCCATGATTGGAATCCGCGACTATTGTGAAGTGAATTTGACGCGCAAATGAAGCAAGTAAGCTCAAAATGTCCATGCGTCTATTTACACATGAATCGTACAATTTATTTGTGCGTGTCGCGTCTGGTGTGAACACAGCATAAGGCTGAAATGCGTAAAATATATAAATTTTTTCTTTAGTACTTTATTTGTAAATGTTTTATGCAATATTTCCGTTTTACGCATAATTTGCATCTTCGTATGGAAACATAGCTACTGCCCATCTGTTTTCTACAGTACGTGATACACACACAGACACACACGCGAATGAACGTTATGAAAACGATAGTTTGTTTTATGGTTGGTGGTTCACTTTCAGTATTTGGTACGATTGCATTCATACCAGAAGTGGACCAAACCAGAGTTTGCGCAAACCGTACCCTGGACTCAGCTATGGTTTAAGGGTGTGCACCCGAGTTCCGGTAACACATTCACACTAGCTAAACGTACCAAACTTTGACGTCAAACGAACCCGGGTGCGGACCAAAGTGCTAGTGTGAAAGCACCCTCAGACATGGCTCCAAACGAATTTTTCAGCCTTCCTAAAGCACATAAAGCACAGCTACTATCTCAATAAAATCCATGTTAACCTTTTAGCAATGAAGCTAGAGTCACTGGGCAGACCGAAGCCCTGGCCAGGATATTGTGAAGTGAATTTGATGTGCAAACGAAGTGAGTAAACTCAAAATGTTCATGCATCTATTTACACATGAATCGTACAATTTATTTGTGCGTGTTGCGTCTGGTGTGAACACAGCATAAGGCTGAAATGCGTAAACATATATTTTCTTTAGTACTTTATGTGCAAATGTTTTATGCGATATTTCAGTTTTACGCATAATTTGCATCTTCGTATGGAAACATAGCTACTGCCCATCTGTTTTCTACAGTACGTGATCCACACACAGACACACACACACAAATGAACGTGTTTTTTGGTTGGCGGTTCACTTTCAGTATTTGGTAAGATTGAATTCATACCAGAAGTGAACCAAACCAGAGTTTGCGCAAACCGTATCTCATATCACGTCTTTCAGGTGGTCTCAGGTATGGTTTACGGGTGTGCACCCGAGTTCAGAAGACAGCGTTCACACTAGCTAAACGTACCAAACTTTGACGTCAAACGAACCCGGGTGCGGACCAAACGTGCTAGTGTGAAAACACCCTCAGACATGGTTCCATGTTAGCCTTTTAGCAATGAAGCTAGAGTCACTGGGCAGACCGAAGCCCTGCCCAGGATGGGAATCTGCGTCTATTGTGAAGTGAATTTGACGCGCAAATGAAGCGAGTAAGCTCAAAATGTCCATGCGTCTATTTACACATGAATAGCACAATTTATTTGTGCGTCGCGTTTGGTGTGAACACAGCATCAGGCTGAAATGCGTAAACATATATATTTTTTTTTTCTTAAGTACTTTATTTGCAAATGTTTTATGCGATATTTCAGTTTTACGCATAATTTGCATCTTCGTATGGAAACATAGCTACTGCCCATCTGTTTTCTACAGTACGTGATCCACACACAGACACACACACACGAATGAACGTGTTTTATGGTTGGCGGTTCACTTTCAGTATTTGGTACGATTGAATTCATACCAGAAGTGAACCAAACCAGAGTTTGCGCAAACCGTACCTCATATCACGTCTTACAGGTGGTCTCAGGTATGGTTTACGGGTGTGCACCCGAGTTCAGAAGACAGCGTTCACACTAGCTAAACATACCAAACTTTGACGTCAAATGAACCCGGGTGCAGACCAAAAGTGCTAGTGTGAAAACACCCTCAGACATGGATCCATGTTAGCCTTTTAGCAATGAAGCTAGAGTCACTGGGCAGACCGAAGCCCTGCCCATGATGGGAATCCGCGTCTATTGTGAAGTGAATTTGACGTGCAAATGAAGCGAGTAAGCTCAAAATGTCCATGCGTCTATTTACACATGAATAGCACAATTTATTTGTGCGTGTCGCGTCTGGTGTGAACACAGCATAAGGCTGAAATGCGTAAACATATATAGATTTTTTCTTAAGTACTTTATTTGCAAATGTTTTATGCGATATTTCAGTTTTACGCATGATTTGCATCTTCGTATGGAAACATAGCTCGTGTGTTTTCTGGTAGATGTATATTGGTGCTGTCGAAAATTCAATTTCCACTGAGTGTTAATATGACAGATAAGTCAATTCATGGAAATTATTGAAAAGCACACGCCGCTGTTAGCATTCAGAAGATTGATGAAGCACTCAATGCATACGATCACTCGATGGTCATAGCTATTGCTAACATTGTGGCTAACACTGCACCTTGAATCCATGAAATGCTGCATGCTCAGAATGTAAAAAGAGAGGAGGAAGATTTACTTTGGGCAGTATGACTAAAAATTACATGCCTTTGAGCTTGTCCCACATATCTCAGATGCACACATTACACGCATGCATAAATGTGAACACACACTCATGTGCAGGCACTCTGTCTTTCATTCACACACACTTATACTAGTTTGGTTCAGTCAGGGATGAATAGATGAGGAATGCATCTAATAAAATATTAAGACTTGGTGCTCTTTTATCTATCGCATGACCATTTCTGAACAAGTGCATCTGTTTCTCTCTTTTTTTATTATCCATCTACCATTCTTTCTCCAGCACACACTCAAATGCCTTTTTAAAGTCAATTCACATGCGATCATCCATAAATAAATAAATAAATAAATAAATAAATAAATAAATAAATAAATAAATAAACGTCTGCCAATGGCTTCACGTGAAACATAATTGCATTAAAGAAGACTACTGATTGGCTCAGATGATACTTGGCAATATTATAACGTGATACAAACAAGCATTCGCTCCCTGGTGAATACAGTAACAGATGTCTGTGCTTTTATTTGTCAAACGAGCAGATAGAGGATTCATCAGATGTGAAGTGCAGTTGCCACAAACCTCCATTAAAACATTGTGTTGTTTACGTCGCGTGTGTTTGGCGTTCGTGTCAGCTTGAAGAGAGAGCCTGTATGACTGTAATGTGAACACATTTATGGTCCGGGCTGGTTTCTCTGGAGAACTCAAGATGTGAGCCATTTTGTTGACTGAGGTACACACGTCTCTGTCATCTCTGAGCTTCAGATGGAAAAAAAAGCCCGCGCTTTTTGGAGCAACGCCGCTCTCTACCGGTGAGAACAGTCATATGCTGCTGTATTTAAAGGGATAGTTCACCACAAATAGAAAATTCTTCTGCCATCATTCGCTTAGCTTTTGCTTGTTTCCAAACCTGACTTTCTTTCTTCTGTTGAACACAAAGGAAGACATTTTGAAGAAAGCCGAAAACCTGTAACCATTGTCTTCCATAGTAGTCTATAGGATAACAGGATACAATATAGCCTATAGGACAGGGATGTAGCAGACATTTTAAAAAAAAAAGAGTGGTGGGGGGGGGGGGGTTACTGAAAAAACAGCTTAAACCAGCCTAACCTGGTTGGCTGGTTTTAGCTGGTCGACTAGCCTGGTTTTAGAGGGGTTTTGGCCATTTCCAGGCTGGTTTCTAGCCATTTCCAGCCTGGTCTTAGCTGGTCAGGCTGGAAAATGATGGTTTTAGCTGGATTTAGCTGGTCATTGTCCAGTCTGACCAGCTAAGACCAGCCTGGAAATGGCCAAAACCCCTCTAAAACCAGGCTGGTCAACCACCTAAAACCAGCCAACCAGTCTAGGCTGGTTTAAGCTGGATTTTTCAGCAGGGGCTGTATGAGATCATATGTTCATATAATTATTAATCACCTATTTCTAAAAGGTCTGTCTCTAAAAGTGAGGGGGGACGGAATATAATTTATTTATTTATTTATTTATTTATTTAAGTAAATACCTTTTTTATTAAATGACCTTCACTGGCCCAGATTTATTTATATTCATTTATTTATTTAATGATTTTTTTTTTTAAACTGCTAAGGTCGATATTATTTGTACCCTTAATTCTTTTTAAAATTGATTATAGGACAAACCCTAACTTGCCCAATTAACCTTATTAAGCCTTTATTTGCACTTTAAGCTGAATATATCTTAAAAAATATCCAGTCAAATATTATATGCTGTCATCAGCGCAAAGAGAAAAGAAATCAGAAATTAGCTATTAAAACTACTATGCTTACAAATGTGTTGAAAAAATTCTCGCTCTATTCAGCAGCACCAGGGAAATATCTGAACAAGAATTAAAACTGCACAATAATTTGGTCTATGACTGCATATGCTTAAATAACTATGTTGACCCTAGAACAAGCATGGCTTCAAATAAATGGACCACACAAGTCATATTTGGATTTGAATGGGGAATCGTGCCATCATTATAGTCTTGAAATGTGTGTGTGCGTGTGCGTGTGTGTGTGTGATATGGGGGTATGTAAGAGGGCTTTATAAAATCAGGCATGCTGCAGTGGGCTCAGTGCCGCGGGTGTTTTTGGAGGGTAAGCAAAGGCCATGTTGTGACACATGTTAACCCAGTTCATTCTTGTGTTTGGTGTTTCGTAACTCCTCTTCCTCATATAATACTGACGGCAGAGGCTGACCAGCGCAAAACAACACATTATTGCAATACTCACAATCACCCGTGTTTGATGATTAAAATAATAATAATATTTTTTCACTATCCGCTGGGTAAAACATACGCTGGATAAGTTGGCGGTTCATTCCGCTGTGGCGACCCCTGATTAATAAAGGGACTAAGCCGAAGAAATGAATGAATGAATGAATGAATAATTAGTTTGTTTTTTAAGGGATTAAGTTGAAAAGAAAATTAATGAATGAATAATTAGTTTGTTTTTTTAAAGGGACTAAGCCGAATAAATGAATGAATGAATGAATGAATAATTAGTTTGTTTTTTTAAAGGGACTAAGCCGAAAAGAAAATGAATGAATGAATGAATAATTAGTTTGTTTTTTAAGGGATTAAGTTGAAAAGAAAATTAATGAATGAATAATTAGTTTGTTTTTTTAAAGGGACTAAGCCGAATAAATGAATGAATGAATGAATGAATAATTAGTTTGTTTTTTTAAAGGGACTAAGCCGAAAAGAAAATGAATGAATGAATGAATAATTAGTTTGTTTTTTAAGGGATTAAGTTGAAAAGAAAATGAATGAATAATTAGTTTGTTTTTTAAAGGGACTAAGCCGAATAAATGAATGAATATATGAATTAATAATTCATTTGTTTTTTTAAATGGACTAAGCCGAATAAATGAATGAATGAATAATTAGGTTGTTTTTTTAAAGGGACTAAGCCGAATAAATGAATGAATGAATGAATAATTAGTTTGTTTTTTTAAAGGGACTAAGCCCAATAAATGAATGAATGAATGAATAATTAGTTTGTTTTTTTAAAGGTACTAAGCCGAATAAATGAATGAATGAATGAATAATTAGTTTGTTTTTTTAAAGGGACTAAGCCCAATGAATGAATGAATAATTAGTTTGTTTTTTTAAAGGTACTAAGCCGAATAAATGAATGAATGAATGAATGAATGAATAATTAGTTTGCTTTTTAAAGGGACTAAGCTGAAAAGAAAACGAATGAATGAATGAATAAATGAATGAATGAATGAATGAATGAATTATTAGTTTGTTTTTTAAAGGGACTAAGCCAAATGAATGAATGAATAAATAATTAGTTTGTTTTTTAAAGGGACTAAGCTGAAAAGAAAACGAATGAATGAATAAATGAATGAATGAATGAATTAATAATTAGTTTGTTTTTTAAAGGGACTAAGCCGAATGAATGAATGAATGAATGAATGAATAATTAGTTTGTTTTTTAAAGGGACTAAGCCGAATGAATGAATGAATGAATGAATAATTAGTTTGTTTTTTAAAGGGACTAAGCCGAATGAATGAATGAATGAATGAATGAATGAATGAATAATTAGTTTGTTTTTTTAAAGGGACTAAGCCGAATGAATGAATGAATGAATGAATGAATGAATGAATGAATGAATGATTAGTTTGTTTTTTAAAGGGACTAAGCCGAAAAGAAAATGAATGAATGAATAATTAGTTTGTTTTTTAAAGGGACTAAGCCGAATGAATGAATGAATGAATGAATGAATGAATAATTAGTTTGTTTTTTTAAAGGGACTAAGCCGAAAAGAAAATGAATGAATGAATGACTGAATAATTAGTTTGTTTTTTTTAAATGCATGTTGTCAGGTTTCTTAAAATCAATCTAGTTAGTATGGTATACATATATCTAAATATATAAGCCAGATCCAATTTGTTAAATCCTATGAGACTGGTTTACATAATATTTATCAAAATTGTGTTTTAAATGACTAAGAAGCATTTAAAACACATTCGATTTAATGATTGATAAATCTAGTTCTTATTCAATTCATTTATGTAACTAACAAATATTAATTACATACATTTTGGATGGAAATTTTCAATGCAATCAGAATACATAAATCTTAGTTTAATCAATTCCCCTATAGCGCATGTGTTTGGACTGTGGGGGAAACCGGAGCACCCAGAGGAAACCCACAGCAACACGGGGAGAACATGCAAAACTCATAAATGCCAACTAACCCAGCCAAGACTCAAACCAGCGACCTTCCCGCTGCGAGGCTACAGTTCTAACCACTGAGCCACATATTTTCTCAATTTCTAAGCCTCATACTCAGACATTCCTGCTATGCTCAGAAGTAAAAGTTCTGATCCTGAGCCATTATTAATTATGATCCTGCACCCCATTATGAATATAAAACTCTAATTAAAGCCTAATGGAGATTCAGTGAGCCACTTTTGTGTGTCATTTTGATCTATTGCGATTCACAGAACCCAATGTAAATGTTTTGAAACACTCATAGGCTCATTAGGGCTTTCAGGATTTTTTTAAATGTTCAGCTTGCGCTTGCGTTTGTTTTGATCCAGGAGTGCAATCCCTAGTTCAACCACTGGGTGTCAATCCTACAAACTGCACCCTTAAGTAAGTTTAGCTTTTAACAGTGCCACATTTGTGATGATGCGAAGTTCTTTAGGAAGGGTATTCCACAGTTTTGGACCTGCCACTGAAAATGAACGATCACCCTATTGTTTATACCTAGATCTGGGGATCTCCAGCAACAGCTTGCCTGCTGATTGTAGCTGATCGTAGGACCCTGATAAATATGAAGGTGCAAGATTATTAACTGCACTGAAAACAAACAACAGTAGTTTAAAACCATTCCTGAGTTTAACAGGGAGCCAGTGAAGAGAGAAAAGGACAGGTGTAACGTGCTCACGTTTGCAACTGAAGACACAGTAAAACAATAGCTCCCTTCACACAGATCCAGGCCCGGATTGGCTAATAGGGAGGACCGGGAGAATTCCTGGTGGGCCGGTACATTTTTTGGCCACGAGGGCCGGTGTCCCTAGCTGCTTGCACTCTCAGCAGTCGCACTTTTTTCATGTATTCATTTATTTGATCATAGCCTTGTTATTTTTATTGATTATTTTGCCGCAGCCCCGTGAGCAAAATGCAGCCTGCAGGTTAATGATGATGTAACTATCATTCGACCCCAAACAGCGGCCCCTTAGTGAATATAAGAATTCGAATGATTAATATTAATGTATATTACACCTGCTTAATGAAAATCAGATGATTCACTACATTTATAAATCTGGCATAATTTGATCAGAAATCTAAAAAGGGGACAAAAAGATTAAGCCATCAACGGAAAGTAATAGGGTATATGTCGAACATCATGTGACCAAACCGGATCCCTGGGTAGAACACTTCCGCTCATCGCCAGTTCATATGCGCCATCGGTTTGTTATTGAGAGTAGTGAGTAGTAAGTAGTGTTTTATACGTTATATAATAGGGTATATGCGCAACTTTTGCGTTCCAGTCAACCTGGATAGACAGCCTGATGTCATGAGAAAACGTAAGTATTTTACGTTTTGACAGTTTAGTGGCTAATTCGTACGAATTTTGAAATTGTACGATTTTAAAAAGGAGGCGTGGCACCTAACCCCACCCCTAAACCCAACCGTCATTGGGGGATGAGCAAATCGTACTAAATTGTACATATTAGATCGTACGAATTCGTACGAATTAGCCACTAAATCAAAAAGTTACGAATTGCCATGAGATTGTGTTGGGATAGAACACTTTTTCACTGAAAGTGACGACAGAAAGTTTCAGACGACGTCATTTTACTTGAGGAAATGTCAAAGTAAATCCATATGGGTCGTTCACAAATCATATGAGAAGCACTTCTCACAAAACAGATGCTTTTATACACAACAACTCTTGTGTGTAAATGTTCATTACTAACTTTTCTATCAACATGATTTGATTATAACTGCAGATCAATAACAGTGCGAAATAGGCTACTGTAACGTCTGCAATTATATAAAATAAATAAATAAATGCAACATACAGTTGAAGTCAGAATTATTAGCCCCTCTGTTTATTTTATTTCCCAATTTCTGTTTAACGGAGAGCAGATTTCTTCAGCCCATTTCTAATCATAATAGTTTTAATAACTCATCTCTAATAACTGATTTATTTTATCTTTGCCATGATGACAGTAAATAATATTAGACTAGATATTCTTCAAGACACTTCTATACAGCTTAAAGTGACATTTAAAGGCTTAACTAGGGTAATTAGGCAAGTCATTGTATAACAGTGGTTTGTTCTGTAGACTATCAGAAAAAATATATAGCTTAAAGGGGCTAATAATATTGACCTTAAAATGGTGTTTAAAAAAATAAAAACTGCTTTTATTCTAGCCTAAATAAAACAATTAAGACTTTCTGCAGAAGAAAAAATATTATCAGACATACTGTGAACATTTCCTTGCTCTGTTAAACATCATTTGGGAAATATTTAAAAAAGAAATAAAAATTCAAAGGGGGGCTAATGATTCTGCCTTCAAATGTACATGAACACATACAGACCCTTACAGTCGCCGATTTGTTACCAACTACAGAAAAACTACACAGAGCAGACATTTAGTCAAAAACAACACAAAGTATAGAGTACAGTCAGCGCAAACCTCTCATCTGTGTCTTTAATCTGCAGCACCACATGTAGCCTCTGTTAGAGAGTAACTCCATCGTTTCCCAGTTCACAATAGTCCAGAAGGCGACGATAATAGTTAATCATGGCAGTTTGTTGATGTTTTAGCGTGCTGAAGAATCATTTGCTGCTGTTTTTTCCAGCTTCTCCTTTGTTTTTTCATGCTTCACTCTTGCGTTTGTCTCATTCTGACAGGATTGGATATCAGAGCGCTTCAATAATCATGTGCATCTTATTAATATGAGCTCAAGAAGTTCGTTATTTCAAATATAGACGCTCGACAAGCTCTCCGGAGAACATGAAACCTCTCGCACTTTTAGATGGCCTCGTAAAACAACAACAGGACTCGGTAGATTTTGTTCTTCTTGGCTTTGTGGTTGTTCATCAAGATGACGATAAGGTTTGTTTGAGCTCGGGTCGACCATGGTTTGTTATTATATGTATATATTATTGCGGTGTAATGTCTCGGCTGGGTTTTTAAAAATGGCGCTTCCTTTGTTTTCATTCTCCTGCTTCTGCGAGTGACGCTTCTCTGTAAACCAATTGCGTTCAGCTGCGTGTCTAGCTCCGCCTTATGTTCCCCTTTGGGTCTGTTGGCACCCTTTGCAAAGTACGGTACGGTTCGCTTTTAAGTACTCTTTGATAGTGGAAATGGCCATAAAAGTGTACCATACCGTACCACTCAGGCCATCATTTTCCGGATATTTACCAGTATCACTGTGTGAAAGGGGCTAATGTGATGTAGTAAAGCAGCCAGTGAACGCTGCTCTAGTATTCATCTTTTGAACCTGGTAAACAGGTCTGTTCTGATGATATTTGACTTCATTCTTTGAGTGCTATCTGTAGCTCTAGCTCATTTACCCAGTTACCAGGACAACCACACTGGGCAGAGTAACTACGCTAGTTCCCATGGTAACTACCGCAGATTAGTCCCTTCATTGATAGAGTCAGGATGTAGAAAACAGGAGAGAATAAGTGTCACGCACATGTCAACAATATATGTCTCATGTTTTTTTAGATTCGTTCAACATTTGATAGCAACATAATTAGCCAAATGTTAAAGAATTTGTCAGTAAAATATATTGTAAACACTGTCTGAGGATAATTATGCTATAATTGCACGCAAGGAGAGGAGATTCCCACAATGCACTGCGGTAAGCTCATTGAAGAAAAAGCATTCATCCGATGAGAGAATTGTTGATTTGTAAAGATAATCAACATCCTACTAAAACATGTTAAAAAAAGAGGACGATCAGAGAGTCAGAGGATGCAGGAATTCAAGATGTTTATGCCTGAAAGCATCTCTGACCACTGAGAGAAAGATGGAGGAGAACTCTCTATAGTTCATTATTATTTATTATTATTATTATTATTTTACTGGTGATAAATGTACAAAATATAAATAAACAAAACTATAAATAAATAAATAAATAAATAAATAAATAATATAGAATAATAAATAAGTTAATAATTTGATATATAATATAAAAATAAATTATTAAATTATTATTTGTCTTTATTATTATTATTATTAGTAGTAGTAGTAGTAGTAGTAGTAGTAGTAGTAGTAATATTATTATTATTATTATTATTATTATTATTATTATTATTGGTGGTGGTAAATGTACCAAAAATAAACAAACAAGACTATAAATAAATAATATAGAATAATAAATAAGTTAATAATAAGATATATAATATTAAAAATATATATTATTTGTCTTATTAAGTGTCTTATTATTATTATTATTATTATTATTATTATTATTATTATTATTGGTGGTAAATATACCAAAAATAAACAAACTAAATTATAAATAAATAAATAATATAAAACAACACATCATGATATTAAATAATATATTATATATTATCAATTGTATTATTATTCATAATATAATTACTATTATTATTATTATTATTATTATTATTATTATTATTAATTCATTAATTTATTTTATTTTCGGCTTAGTACCTTTATTAATCTGGGTTATTATTATTATAGTAGATAATTTGGAAAATTGGCAGAAGATGGATTTTTCTGCTGAATCTTCTGTTGATCTGCATCCCAATCATCACAAATACTGCAGAAGACCTACTGGAACCAGCATGGACCTAAGATTCTCATAGAAATCAGTCAAGTTTGGTGAAGGAAAAATCATGGTTTAGGGTTCCATTCAGTGTGGGGGCGTGTGAGAGATCTGCAGAGTGGATGATCAACATCAACAGCCTGAGGTATCAAGACATTTGTGCTGCCCATTACATTACAAAGCACAGGAGAGGGTGAATTCTCCAGCAGGATAGCGCTCCTTCTCATACTTCAGCCTTCATATCAAAGCTCCTGAAAGCAAAGAAGGTCAAAGTGCTCCAGGATTGGCCAGCCCAGTCACCAGACATGAACATTATTGAGCATGTCTGGGGTAAGATGAAGGAGGAGGCGTTGAAGATGTTAGTTTGATTGTTTTATACACTCCCCGGCCACTTTATTAGGTACACCTGTCCAACTGCTCATTAACTCAAACTTCTAATCAGCCAATCACATGGCAGCAACTCAACTCATTTAGGCATGTAGACATGGTCAAGATGATCTGCTGCAGTTTAAAGCAAGCATCAAAATGGGGAAGAAAGGGGATTTAAGTGACTTTAAACATGGCATGGTTGTTGGTGCCAGACGGACTGGTCTGAGTATTTCAGAAACTGCTGATCTACTGGGATTTTCACGCACAACCATCTCTAGGGTTTACAGAGAATGGTCTGAAAAAGAGGAAATATCCAGTGAGCGGCAGTTCTGTGGGCGCAAATGCCTTGTTGATGCCAGAGGTCAGAGGAGAATGGCCAGACTGGTTCCAGCTAATAGAAAGGCAACAGTAACTCAAATAAGCACTCGTTACAACCGAGGTCTGCAGAAGAGCATCTCTGAACACACAACACGTCCAACCTTGAGGCGGATGGGCTACAGCAGCAGAAGACCACACCGGGGTCAATATGGAGCAAAATCTCTGAGGAATATTTCCAGTACTTTGTTGAATCTATATCATGAAGGATTAAGGCAGTTCTGAAGGCAAAAGGGGGTGCAACCCGGTACTAGTAAGGTGTACCTAATAAAGTGGCCGGTGAGTGTATGTTATGCCATAAAATAAACACATTTCCCAATGCATGTAAAAACCGATGTAAAAAAATTCAGTCGGTGTCAAAATCCTTCTGACCTCTTATTGTTCATGTTGTGTTAACACTTTCTGAAAAGAAACAGAAGCAAAATGACACGCGGGCATAGGAAAAGCACCAGTTATTGCGCAAATGAATGTACGGTGTTCTGGGTAGTGTGGCTGGGCTATTTTGGGAATGATATCATAGCCAGCGTCTTCATTAAGTGGCTGCCATTTAAATCAGTGGGCGCTAAAATGGATTGGCAACAGATGGTGAAAGGATATGACTGTTAACACTGTTGCTTAGTAACACAATCAGCCTCGGAAATGAGAGCCAATGCATCCTTTGCATTTTTCAATGGGAGGTGAGAGTACAGCGGGTTCCCATAATGCACATGAGGCTTTCCGAATTCATATCTGACATGCATGTGCTGTATAATAGCCTGCGGTGTTAATATCTGCTGCTTTTTAACTGAAGCTCAAGAAGAAAATAATATATATAGATATATATATATATATATATATATATATATATATATATATATATATATATATATATATATATATATATATATATAATATTGTTGGTAACAATAATGTATTTGTTTGTTTATTTATTTATTTATTTCATTTTCGGCTTAGTCCCTTTATTAATCTATGGTCGCCACAGCAAAATGAACCGCCAACTTATCCAGCATATGTTTTACGCAGCAGATACCCTTTCAGCTGCAACCCATCACTGGGAAATTTATTTATTTATTTGGAATATTTAATTTGTTTACTTAGTGATTTATCTGTTTATTATTATTATTATTATTATTATTATTATTATTATTATTATTATTATTATTATTATTATTATTATTATTATTATTTTGGAGTTTGTTTTTAAATGTTTTTATTTTGTTGGTAAAGTTAATGCATTTTTAATTAATTAATTTATTTATTTATTTATAAAATTATTTATTTATTTATTATTTGTTGTTGTTATTGTTGTTGTTATTTTTATTATTGTTATTATTATTACTACTACTGTTATTATTATTATTATTATTGGTTTTTATTTTGTTTTAAATACATTTTTATTTTGTTGGTAAAGCTAATGCATTTTTGATTAATTAATTTATTTATTTATTATTGGTTTATTTGTTGTTGTTTTTATTATTATCATTATTATTATTATTATTATTATTATTTTGGAGTTTGTTTTTAAATGTTTTTATTTTGTTGGTAAAGCTAATGCATTTTTAATTAATTAATTAATTAATTTATTTATTTATAAAATTATTTATTTATTTATTATTTGTTGTTGTTATTGTTGTTATATTGATTGCTATTGTTATTATTAGTAGTAGTAGTAGTAGCAGTAGTATCATTATTATTAGTTATAACAATATTAATTTGTACTCTATTAAATCTTTAGTGAATTATTTCAGTAATGTTTGTACATTTAAAACAGAGGTTGAACATCGTTATTGTGCAAGATGACCAGCAGATGGAGACATTATGTAATAATACAGTACAATATTGCAGCATGTATAAATACACAAACAGCGTGAACTGAAAACAGTAATACTCCGTTTTAATTATGTTTATTTATCTTATATTAAATTATACTGTGGGATTTATTTTGTTGGTAACAATAATACATTTATTTATTTATTTGTTTGTTTGTTTGTTGTTTATTGCTTTATTATTATTATTATTGTTATTATTATTATTATTATTATTATTACTATTATTATTTGTGCTCAGTTGTATCCTCTGTGAATTATTTCAGTAATGTTTGTACATTTAAAACATTTAAATGGTAGAATATGTTTATTGCGCAAGATGACCAGCAGATAGAGCCATTGTAATACAGTCCATCAGTAGCCTTTTAACGTGCTTAAAGACACAAACAGCCATTTTAATATTAATAACTGTAGGGTTTGACCTAAATCCAGTATCATGGTTTAAAGTGTATTTCAGTACCTTTTCCAAAGGCATTTCTTAAAAGTATCTAAACTGTAGCGGTAACACTAAGGCCTACTAGTTAAAGCTGTATTTACTAACATGAACAAATAATGAACTATACATTTATTACAGTATTTATTCATCTTTGTTAACGTTAGTTGAGAGAAATGGAGTTGTTCATTGTGGTGCAACAATGCACTGAGGTATGAATTTAATTCACATTTATTCTCAACACGAGCTTTAGCCAGCTTTACTGAAGTACAGCACAATGTAAATGTGTATAGAGAAATCGAACGAATCTAACGTTCGATCAAGATTGTGTTGTTTTATGTCACAAATGAGGACTCTTGACTGCAAAACAACCCACCGTTAGTACAAAGTAACCCAACCTAACCCACTTTGCTGCCTATTAATATTTATTATTACTTATATTGGCCTCACGGTGGCGCAGTGGGTAGCACAATCACCAAGAAGGTCGCTGGTTCGAGCCTCAGCTGTGTCAGTTATTGGCATTTCTGTGTGGAGTTTGCATGTTCTCCCCATGTTCGTATGGGTGTCCTCTGGGTGCTCTGATTTCCGAGTGTGTATGGGAGTTTCCAAGTGATGGGTTGCGGCAAGGGCATCGGCTGTGTAAAACATATACTGGATAAGTTGGCGGTTTATTCCACTGTGGTGACCCTAGATTAATAAAAGGACTAAACCGAAATGAAATGTATTCATATTTATTATTTTGTAAATTATAATCATCCATAATATGTACTTCACAAGTATTATTAACAGCCAATATCTTAATAATAGGTAATAAAACACTCGTTTATAGTGAGAACTGCTACTTACACTGTAAAAAGTGCTACCGTAATTCCTGAATTGTGAGTTAAGTACCAACAAAACCATATCAAACATTCAGTCAAAGAACTTAGACTGTAAAAATTTACATAAATTAGCATATTTTTGTTTTTTAATTTTCCCCATTTATTTCTGAATTGCATTATGGGATCTTGATCTTTCTTCCATCATTTTTTAACCTTAAAAAGTACGAAAAAGTTGACTTTTATGAGCATTTTTAATAGTGTGCAGTGCCATATTGTCTGTGTTGGTGTTGTGTATTACGCTACAAACACCTTATAATAAACTGCATCACGTTTTCTGTTATTTTACATGCTTATTTCTCTAGATATTACAACTTATACATTGTATTAGCATTTAAAACTACTAATATGTCGATAAAAGTCACTTTGTTAAACTGTAGAGTTGCATTTTCAGCATCAAAAGTCGGCAGAGCAGAGATCAACATCCCATAATGCAATTCACAACAGTAAATAAACCCAAAACACAAATGGAAACTGCTAATTAACATGTATATTTATGCAGTGTACTGTTTAAAATAAAAAGAGCGAGTCTTTCTTGATCGCACACAGTATATATTCCCACACTGCGTTCATGTTTAGAAACAAAATGTTTATGTGGCTAACACATTAACATGCATGCGACCACAAGAGTCATAACAGCACAAGATCTGCATGGCATTTATGAGTGCTGTGAGAAAGCCGTAACATTTGCAAAGGTTTTTTTATTATATTGCATGGGTGATTTGCATAATTATAGGTCATGCTCTCAGGTAAATACAGTACAAATATATGCTGTTTGAATATATATATGTACAAATGTACACTCAGAGTACTTTAGATTATAGTGGGTTTAAACTGGATGCAGATGGAAGCAGATAAAAGACAATGCTAAAATAAACAGTACAATAAAATTAAAAAATCAATTAAAAGAAAAGAAAAGTAGATATGATTTGCCAAATGCATATTATAAACTAAAATTTACAATAAACTATTAAATAAAAAATACAAATATAATAACATAAATTGTACTCATTGCCAAATGCATATTATAAATTAAAAATTACAGCAAACTATTACATAAAAAACACAAATAAAATGTAAAATAATAATAAATACATATAATTAATGAATAATTGTAAATACATAAGCAGTTCATATCAAATGCATACAAATATAATGATGTATACTTCTGATTGATTATAGAAATATGGTAAATGAACCAACAATATGAACCACTAAAGATTGACCTGCAATGGGGACAAGCTTTTATTAAAATAAAATAGAATAAAATAATAAAAATAGAGGATATTTTATTACTTATAAAAGGATATTTTATTATTAATAATAATGAGGATTTATTCATTCATTCGTTTTCTTTTCAGCTTAGTCCCTTTATTAATCTGGGGTCACCACAGCGGAATGAACCGCCAACTTATCCAGCATATGTTTTACACAGTGGAAGTCCTTCTAGCCGTAACCCATCACTGGGAAACGCTCATACACACTTATTCACACACATACACTAAGGACAATTTAGCTTAGCCAATTCCCCTATAGCGCATGTGTTTGGACTGTGGGGGAAATCGGAGCACCTGCAGGAAAACCACGTAAACACGAGGAGAACATGCAATCTCCATACAGAAATGCCGGGGCTCGGACCAGCAACCTTCTTGCTGTGAAGTGATCATGCTACCCACTGCACCACCGTGACGCATATAGAGGATATATATACATAAATTATTTTATTTTACTTTAATTTTGTATTTTTATTTTATTGTTATTTTATTTCATTTTATTTGACTTTATTTATTTATTTATTTATTTGTATTTTTTGTGTTATTTTATTTTATTTTATTTTATTTGAGTTATTTTATTTTATTTTACTTAATTTTATTTATTTTTTTAGTATTTTATGTGTTATTTTATTTTATTTTATTTTAGTAATTATTTTAGTTATTTTATTTTATTTGACTTTATTTTATTCATTTATTTTTTTGTTTTTTTGTGTTATTTTATTTTTATTTTTGTAATTTTTGAGTTGTTTTATTTTATTTTATTTAACTTTACCTTATTTTATTTTATTTTAGTTATTTTTTGTGTTATTTTATTTTATTTTTTTATTTTATTTGACTTTACATTATTTTATTTTATTTAAGTAATTTTTTGTGTTATTTTATTTTATTTTATTTTATTTTATTTTATTTTATTTTATTTTATTTTATTTTATTTTATTTTATTTTATTTTATTTTATTTTATTTTATTTTATTTTATTTTATTTTATACAAATTAAAAACAATCTCCAGTCAACAAAAATGCACTGCAACTAAACTGTTAGTGGTTCATATTTTTGGTTTATTTAACATCTATGGTCAGACCTACACACCAGTATATTAAATTCCATTTCTTAAATTTTTATGCATCCACTTGACATCTCTCTCTCTCTCTCTCTCTCTCTCTCTCTCTCTCTCTCTCTCTCTCTCTCTCTCTCTCTCTCTCTCTCTCTCTCTCTCTCTCTCTCTCCCATAATATATAATATAATAATATATAATATCTCTCTAATATATTATATATATATTCTTTCTATAAACAGTAAGCAGTTTTTTCTATAGACAAATCATTAACAAGTTTAACACTAAATACTTTCAAACAGTTTGAAAACCATTGATACAGTAAATGCTACCGCAGATATTCGGTATTTACCAACACAGGCTCAGTGTGAAAACGTACCCCCTATACATTTCAGGAGAGCGCGAATTATGTAGCCAGAGGTACGTATGGCTGCATTTCATCTTTAAAACAAACGCAACAGGGCGGTATGATGCCGCAAACAGCTTCTGTTTCTTTTCACACTACCAGCTGACTGCTTATCTCCATGTGGACGGCTTTTCCATTGTTACCATCTTGCCCAGTAGCTCGACACGTACGTCGGCGGACTTGAGATGCAGAAAGGACTTGACCATGACAATGGGGTTTGAGTCTGGTGAAGAAAGGTTCCAGAAAGCAGGTAAAACAAATACAAAAGCTAAAAAATAAAATAAATAAGTAAATAACAGGGTGAGAATGTGGTAAACTCTGAAAATGCAGTATAAGTCAGGCAGCTGCAAGGGCTTTTCTTTTTCTGGATTGCTTTTGAAAACACTGTTAGTTGGGTTTAGAGAAGTGAGTGGGTGTGGTCGGTCGGTCAATTAGTCAGTCGACAGCGGCCTCTGGTGGATTCACATGAGAACAGCAGGCAGGAATGGCACTTGCGAGAGAAATTTGAGATCTGAAAAAGCATACACAGCGGCTTCTGGTGGATTTACGTGAGAACAGCAGGCACGAATGACACTCGCGAGAGAAATTTGAGATCTGAAAAAGCATACACAGCGGCTTCTGGTGGATTTACGTGAGAACAGCAGGCACGAATGACACTCGCGAGAGAAATTTGAGATCTGAAAAAGCGTACACAGCGGCCTCTAGTGGATTTACGTGAGAACAGCAGGCAGGAATGGCACTTGCGAGAGAAATTTGAGATCTGAAAAAGCGTACACAGCGGCCTCTGGTGGATTTGCGTGAGAACAGCAGGCAGGAATGGCACTCGCGAGAGAAATTTGAGATCTGAAAAAGCGTACACAGCGCCCTCTGGTGGATTTACGTGAGAACAGCAGGCACGAATGGCTCTCGCGAGAGAAATTTGAGATCTGAAAAAGCGTACACAGCGGCCTCTGGTGGATTTGCGTGAGAACAGCAGGCAGGAATGGCACTCGCGAGAGAAATTTGAGATCTGAAAAAGTGTACACTGCTGCCTCTGGTGGATTTACGTGAGAACAGCAGGCACGAATGACACTCGCGAGAGAAATTTGAGATCTGAAAAAGCGTACACAGCGCCCTCTGGTGGATTTACGTGAGAACAGCAGGCACGAATGGCACTCGCAAGAGAAATTTGAGATCTGAAAAAGCGTACACAGCGCCCTCTGGTGGATTCGTGAAAACATAAACTGCAAAAAAATGTACCTCCTGGAACGTATTTCGCGCTCTCCAGAAATGTACACAGGGGTACGTATCAATAATGAGCCTCGGTTGGTATTTTTACACATATGTATTCAGTATTTACACACTCAAACACACTTACACCACCAGAGACACAGCAGTTCATTCTGCATTGCTATTATTACTGCAATTCAGTGACACATGCCCAAAGTTTGACCGGAAGTATTCATCATTTAAAACTAAACCAATCTAGGGATCTATTGTGTCCCTTTTTACAAGATGTCAAATATGTTTGTGAGTCTGTGTGTGAAGTTTCAGCTCAAAATACCACACCAATAATGTGTTATAACTCTCTGAAACAGACCCTTTTAGGCTTGGAGCCGAATTACAGAGTTTTGATGACTGTCGCTTTAAATTCAAATGAGATTATGCTCTTTTCTGAAGAGGGCGGAGCTATAAATGCCTGTGTGTCAGCATAGTGGCAGATTCAAATACATGTCTAACGCTATCAGTGTGAGCATCAGTGAGTGAGAGTGTGATTATGAGAGTGAGAGTTGACATTATCAGCAGCTCAAACACTCTAATGGCTAATGGACAGACGGCTGCTTCTCACTCAGGGCTGTTAATGCAAACGAAGCAGAGATGGTGACTAGTGGGCGGGGCTTTTTTCCTCTGATGACACGTACAAAGGGAGATTCAGTTTCTACACCACATAGCTTACGTATTAAAAGTGATTTCTGCATAACAGGTCATCTTTAAAGAGTCAAATCTCCGTCAGAGAGCGGTTGATGCTGATTCTCCTCCTGTTTAAAGCGTACATGTTTTTAAACTTGCCCTGAATGGCGCAGAGTAAGGTTTTCCTGTACGCACCAGACAGGAAATAGTATATAATAGGGTCTAGACAGCTGTTTAAAGTGGACAACAGCAAAGTGCTCTCATTTAACATATGCAGCAACTGCTGACTCGGCAGATCCGCGATCACGTTCAGCTGAGCCAGAACGTACGGTATCCGCACAGCATGATACGGCAGAAAACAAACCGTGAATATGGCCGGAACCAAAAAAGTCTTGATCATAACTCGCTTTTTAGCCTTCAGATCGCCGTTCCCCAAAGACATACCCTTGAGTTTGTGAATGATCTTGATGTAGAAACTAATAAACACGATGTAGAAGACGATGAAGACGACGACTGTTGTTATATTCACACCTCCGGCGACAATCCCCTTGCTGTGGAAGTGAAAGCAAATATTATCGCAGGCATGCTTCTGTCCACTGCCAATCAAAAACGGGATCATTCCTAAAATTAGCAACACCCAAACACCGTAGCTTGCTTTTTGGCTCCAGCTTCTCTTCTGGATGCTGAAAACCCACACAGGTTTGATGATTTTCAGGTAGCGGTCCAGGCTGATGAGGCTGAGGAAGAGGATGCTGGAGTACATGTTGAGGTAGAATAAGATGCCCACCGCCTTGCAGACGTTAAACGGTCCTGGTGTGTTGTGGTAATAGACACGCAGGGGTAAACACAGCACTAGCAGGGTATCCGCCAGCGCTAGATGTCGCATGTATACCGCCATGGAGGATTCCGTGTGCCGGCGTAGGAAGAAGATGTAGAGCGTTATGGTGTTGCAGAGCAGACCCACACAGCAGATGGTGATGTAGCCGATGGGTAAAAATGGAGACAGCATGCCATCCTGGATCATGCAGGATTGGTTGCTGCTTAAATTGCCCTGCGGAGACATTGGGATGCTTGAAAAGTACTTCTTAAAATCTGTTCACTGGTCGGGATGGGATACCTGAAGAAGAAAAACGGGTTGGAGTTTACACTGTAAAATAATGCAGGGTTCCACAGAAATTGGTTTGTGTTGAGACAACATGAAGGAATTAGGTTAGCTTATAAATTTGTACAAATTTAAGGGGATTGAGCGTAAAACAATTAGGTTTCAAAATACCTCAAGGATTGTGTTGTTTCAGCTCAGTTTAACGTAAATGAGTGGTTTGAACAAACAGAAATTACATTGTAAAAATTGATTAGTTGACTTGACTTAAAAAAGTGAGTAAATCTGTTGTAACATCGAACATTTAAGTTGATTTAACTTAATTTTTATAATTATGCTCATAGTTCATTTACTTATAAATTTTAAAGCAGCAGGTGTACTCACTTTTTAAGTAAAGTCAACTAATCGCTTTAAAAGCAGCAGGTTTACTCACTTATTTGAGTAAAGGCAACTAATCGCTTTAAAAGCAACAGGTTTCCTCGCTTTTTAAGTAAAGTCAACTAATCGCTTTAAAAGCAACAGGTTTACTCATTTATTTTAAGTAAAGTCAATTAATCGCTTTAAAAGCAACAGGTTTACTCATTTATTTTAAGTAAAGTCAATTAATCGCTTTAAAAGCAACAGGTTTACTCACTTATTTTAAGTAAAGTCAATTAATCGCTTTAAAAGCAACAGGTTTCCTCGCTTTTTAAGTAAAGTCAACTAATCGCTTTAAAAGCAACAGGTTTACTCATTTATTTTAAGTAAAGTCAATTAATCGCTTTAAAAGCAACAGGTTTCCTCGCTTTTTAAGTAAAGTCAACTAATCGCTTTAAAAGCAACAGGTTTACTCATTTATTTTAAGTAAAGTCAACTAATCACTTTAAAAGCAGCAGGTTTACTCACTTATTTTAAGGTAAAGTCAACTAATCGCTTTTAAAGTAGCGGGTTTACTCTCTTTCTTAAGTCAACTAATCGCTTTTAAAGTAACAAGTCTTCTCACTTTTTAAAAGTAAAGTCAACTAATCGCTTTAAAAGCAGCAGGTTTACTCACTTATTTGAGTAAAGTCAACTAATCGCTTTAAAAGCAGCAGGTTTACTCATTTATTTTAAGGTAAAGTCAACTAATCGCTTTTAAAGTAGCGGGTTTACTCTCTTTCTTAAGTCAACTAATCGCTTTAAAAGCCACAAGTCTACTCTCTTTTTTGAGTAAAGTCAACTTAACACTTTAAAAGCTGCAGGTTTACTCTCTTTTTTAAATAAAGTCATCTAATTGCCTTAAAAGAAACAGGTTTACTCACTTTTTAAAGTAAAGTCAACTAATTGCTTTAAAAGCAGCACATTTACTCACTTATTTTAAGTAAAGTCAACCAACTATTTTTTACAGTGTGTAATTTTTTTTTAATGCTGGGTTCCACACAGTCGATTTGTGTCAGGACAACATGAAGGAATTAACTTGAAGTGGGTTGAACATAAAACAATTAAGTTGTCCCTTCAAAAAACTCAAGAATTGTGTTGTTTTTACATAAGTAATTTGAACAAACAGCAGATGCACTGTAAAAAGGGTTTAGTAACTTTACTTAAAAAGTGAGTAAACCCATTGTAACTTCGAACATTTAAGTTGATTTAACTTAATTGTGCCCATGGTTCATTTACCTACACATTTTAAGGCAAGGGGTTTACTCACTTTTATAAGGAAAGGCAACTAATAATTTTTTACAGCGTGATGTTGTTGTTGTTTTGAGTGCGCTGTAAATAAAGCTGGGTTCCACACAATCGGTTTCAGTTGGGACAACACGAAGGACTTAAGTTGTCATATTAGTTTCTTTTTACAAATTTAAGTAAATTGAACAATAACAATTAAGTTGAGTTCATTTACTTACAACTTTTAAGGCAACAGGTTTACTCACTTTATTAAGTAAAATCAACCAATCATTTATACAGTGGGTTGTTGTTGTTTTGAGTGCCCTGAAAAACATGCTGGGTTCCACACAATCGATATGAGTTGGGACAACATGAAGGACTTAATTTAACGTAGTATTATTATTATTATTATTATTATTATTATTTACAAATTTAAGTGGATTAAACATAAAACAATTCATTTGCACCCAAAAACTCAAAAATTGTCTTGTTTCAAGTTAATTTTAATAAGTAGTTTGAACAAAGAGCAAATGTCATTTTTTTGTGTTTGCAAATTGGTCACATTTTACAACTGGGTTCCATTAGTTAATGTATTTACTATGGTAACACTTTAGTTTAGGTATTAATTCTCACTGTTAATGTAAAAAATTGATTTCTCACTTGCTCTTTCTTGTTTTTAGTGCAAATATCTAAAGATTATTAAATCAAGATACATATTAAGTAAAATATTACAATATTATAATATTAAATTTTGTATTAAGCAAAACATATTAAGTCAAAATTAAGGACGTTTTTCATTAAAATGAGCAAAATAATCAGCCAATGGTTTACAGTATATATAAAATAAAAACAAGAATATTTATCTTACCCCATTGACAGATATTTTAGCTAGATAAACAAAGATAGATAGATCTATATACATAGATATAAACAAAGACCATTTCTTTAATCAAGATTCATTATTTAAAGAAAATATACTGTTAGTTTTTTTGCCAGAAATTATTATTATTATTATTTGATATTATTATTAATACGGTTATTATTATTATTATTATTATTATTATTATTATTGTTGTTTTAATGTGTTGTAATTTTATTGTATTATTATTGTTGTTATTATTATTTTAATGTATTATTATTGTTATCATAATTGTTAAAGACCCTATTTTCATACATTTTCAATATTTCTATTTCTATATTTAAAGACCCTATTATATTTTAATTTATTTTTTAAGTCACTTGTTATTTTTTTTACAGTGTAAGTTTTCTTTTTCTATGTCATTTCACAACTGTGAATTACTATCAGACAAAAAAACAAGACCCCAAAGAGATTAAAAGCTCTTACCTGTGTGACTGCTCTGCTCTGCTCTGCTCTCCAGCAAGTAAATCCAGTGCATGTCAGATCAGAAACTCCAGCATCTGCAGGAAATGATGCTCAAACGTCGGGTATCTGCGGTTGATTTATTATAAAGCTCAGCAGAAATGCAGAGGAGTCACTGCGATAGACAAACCCAAAACACTTCCACTTGCCTAAAATGAATATTGGCGATCGCGAAACTTAAACCAAATCAATAATCTCATCACAATTATTTTGTAAATAAATTTTACAAAATTTAATCGAATATAAAATTGCTCAAAGTTGTTATCATTAAAGACATTTATTATGCTGCAGTGTGTGTCTCCACATATATAGTGAAATTTGATATTTTAGTCATTGTGGACACACACAACTGGTTATAGTAAATATAGTAAATATTTACTTCATCTGCAAATGTAAAAATTCAAACCCATCAAGAATCTCCTTGACTTTGTTGGATATTATTATTTGAACACACCCAAAAATTGAGGTCATGTTTCAAGGATGCTAAATAGTCACACTTGTGGTCTTTGGGGTCAAAAATGACCGCCATAGGAAATGAATGGGAAACAAGCAAAAACATTTGGAAAATATTGATTGTAAAAATACAAACTCATCATGATGCTGGGAGTGAAGAGGTGATGCTGTGTGGCGATACACACATGCACACAACATTATGTAAAATATTAAAGACCCCCTGTTTTGCATTATAAAAGGTGATGTTTTGGTTTTGGGGGTCTCCAACAACAGGCTGAAATGCATGCAAGGTCAACAAACACTTTCATTGTCTTATAATGTGCATTTATTTTTACCTAATTATCTCAACGACTCGCATATGATTAGTTCAGCCATTCATTTGCTCCCAAATTTCTCCTTAGCGCAAAGCTAATCTTGGTCCGATGACCCAGTCTGTTGTGATTGGTCGACTGTGTTCAGCGTGGTACAGAGAGAATCGGCCACCACAGCTATGAAGTAGCAGAGTAAGAACCCAGTGCAGGAGTGCAATGCAGTTAAACACCAGCATACTACTCTTCTCTTAACCCTAACCCTTTCGATCCAAGACCAACGACGAGATGATCCCAAGGTTTCCATATCCTGGACCAGGCCGTATCCTGAGCAGCTACTGTGGTGGTCATGGAAGAGTGGAGAACATGAGACTGATTCCTGTGATGCTCCAGAGACAGACGAGTCTTCACTGAGGCCAGCTTCCAGCCTCCGCCACTGAGACTGCAGCTCTGCACAAGACGTTTGGCCAGCGGAGAAATTAAAATGATCGTGCCCAACTGAGCCTGGTTTCTCTCAAGGTTTTTTTTCTTCACTTCCGCCATTAGTGAAGTTTTTTTTCCCTCTCCGCTGTCGCCACTGGCTTGCATGGTTCGGGACCTGTAGAGCTGCGCATCGTTGGATTTGCTCTTCAGTGTTTCGACTCTCAGTAGTGATTATTAACCACACTGATCTGAGCTCAACTGAACTGAACTTAAACACTACAAACTGAACTACACTGTTCCTATTTACTATTTACTGTGACCTTTTATGTGAAGCTGCTTTGACACAATCTACATTGTATAAGCGCTATACAAATAAAGGGGAATTGAATTGAATTAACCCCAAGTAACGACACACATTCAGTATTAATCCACACAGTGGCTAAAGTTGAACTATCTTGAAAATTGAGTAATATTAAAATCTGGGCCAAATACTACATTTTACGTCTGGCCCAAGTATTGTAAAGACAGTGCCACCTCTGCCAAACCAGCTGTATGCCAGTGTCAGATGAATGCCAGATTTACGGCAAATATGGGCCAGAATTCCTAACTACCTGGGATATTTCGCACTCTCCAAAACTGTATATGAGGGTACTGTGTTGTATTTTTCAGGGGTATTTATCATTCCCACGGCGGAATGAACCGCCAACTATTCCAGCATATGTTTTACACAGCATATGCCCTTCCAGCCTCTCCTAAATAAGCAAAATAATTTGCCAATAAGCAAAAAATCTTATTCCAAATCAAACACAAGATTACTTTGCTTACCCCATTGGCATTGATGTTGATTTAAGGAAAAACTCTCTTCATTTTGACTCGTAATTTCAGCAAACGAGGCAATATGTATTACTTGTCTAGAAAGTGCTTCTCGATTTAAGGATTTATTGCCATTTTGGACTAGAACAAGTTAATAAAAGCATTTTTTTTTGCCATGATCTACTTGATCACCAAAGTGACAGTGTAAGCACAGTTGGCCTGACACACACACACACACATGCACAAACACATACACTTCAGACCTGACAGTGGAAACAGTGATGCCGTTTACCGCAACATGACTGGGTTAAGAGTGCAAATACCACAAATAGGTCACATAAAAGCACACTCATATTTGTACTGCTGTCTATGGTATTTCAACTAGGTGAGAAAACCTGTTGTAACTTGGAACAGTTAAGTTGATTTAACTTAATTATTATGATTGTGCACAACTGAATCAGCAGGTTAACTCACTTTTTTTTTTTTAAATAGTCAACTAATTGCTTTAAAAGCAGCAGGTTTACTCACTTTCTGAAGTAAAGTCAACTAATTGATTTTGTTCAGTGTATAGACTTATATTGTTTTTAATAATGGTCTATATTCTATCTTCTAAATCTAAACTCACTCCTAACCCTATCAACACTCAAAACTTTTTTTTTGCATTTTCAAATAAACATAATTTTATATTTGAAAACTTAATTCCCTTGTCTTGATTATTTGGTCTTCATTACATAAGTTAAATGGATATTTCAATCAAAAATCATTAACTGTGGGCTCTATTTCAACGATCTATGCTAATGCGCAAAAGCATTAATGACATGTCAGAATCTACTTTTGCTATTTTAAGGATGGTAAAATACACTCTGCACCCCAGCGCATGGTATAACAGGGTTGTGCTTATTCTCTTAATGACTATTCTCCTCCATTCAGCCTCTTTACTTTCTCTTTACCTTACTTTTACTCTTTACTCCTTTACTTTGGTGGAGTGAGGAAACGGTGGAAACTCACTCCACTGAACACATCCATTAGCCCACATATTTAATTTAGTTTGTTAAGTGCAAAGATTTGTGTCGAAACTATTTCTAAATTCAGTTCTAATCTCCAGCAAAGGAATAAATGAACAATAATAATGAAGTGTGGTCAAAAAACCGAGTCATATCCAAACACACGTCCTGTTCTTATGCCCCATATGGTGATGCAGACGTCTCCAAAACCCCACAGGTGGACAAATCTACATTAGTTTTTATTAAAACAAATATAAATATGTAAATAATAAACAATACTGCTAATAATAATAACATTATACAGATGCAGATCGTCATGAATAAACTGAAAAATGAGGTGAAGAAGGCAAGGGGCATATTTGTGTATTGCAATACATCCTGTGTGTATTCAGCAATGTGTAAGCGTTTGGACTGACATAGGCATATAACTAAAGCACTCTGCATTGAACTTTAGTCCAGCTTTTAGTTGGTCAATGGTGCGGCCTATTTCAGTTCCTCAAAATAGCAACGCGTCAACAATGTGCCATAACACACCTCCTTTATAGACCAGCACACACATGAGTTCACAGAGTGGCGCAAATGGATTTGCCATTTAAACAACATGGTGCAAAACAAGAAAATGACAGTTGCACTGGTCTGAAAATAGCAACAAATCGCGCCAAACACATCTCGAGCCTTATTGTGCAGGCTGTATGATAGGGCCCAATACTGGTTCCAAACCTGTTTGAGATCATTTCTTTTACACAAAGAAGATATTTTGAAGAAAGCTGGAAACCTGTAACCATTGACAATTAAAGCAGGAAAAACAAATCGTCTTGAAGTCAATGGCTACAGGATTCATTCTTCAAAATAGCTTCTTTTGACTGAATGCTGAAAAGAAGTGTCAGTCTATGCAGACTCCTGTCTCTGTTCATTTGTGCTTCATTTATAACTTTTAATCTACGTTGACATTATCTTCAGCAGCTCAAATCTCTAATGGACACACGGCTGCTTCTTACTCAGGGCTGTTTATGCTAATGAGGGAGAGATGGTCACTAGTGGGCGGGGCTTTCCGCCTCTGATGACACGTGCAAAGGGAGAATGTCAATCAAAGTGTTTCTGCAGACTGATTTAATCAAGTCTGATTATAAAAAATACAATTTATTCATTTTTATCATTAGTGGCTGGTTATATTCACTGACTGCTGCCACACAACTGGGTTTAAACACCTTATACAAGTGATTTTTGCATAATAGTTTGCCTTTAAATCAATGTTTCTTGTATATGAGTTTTAATATGGATGTTATTATGTAGCAGCTATGTGATACATTCCTCACTGTCCCACTAGAAGACCAGCTATAGTGAACATGTCAAATACCAACCCATGTGCTGATCCTTCTCAGAAATAGTCTGACTATAAAAAATGTGTACTATAAAAAGTGATATTATATATAACAACACACTGTTTTATACAAAAACAAACAATGATGATCAGTCGTTTTTACTATTTTATACCTCATGATTATAGTTTTTCTAATGTTTTTTACCAACCCAGGCTCATTCTGAGAACGTAGTCCCGGGGACGTTTCTGGAGACCGCGAAATACGTAGCCGGGGGTACGTACGGCTGCATTTCATTTTTTTAAGCGAATGCTGCGGGGCGGTGTGATGCCGTTCCTTTCGGCGCTTGCCGGCCGGCCACTCGCCTCCGTGTGGAAGGCTTTCCCGCTGCAACCAGTTTGTCCGGTTAGCTCTTCGTGTACTCTGGCTGACTCGAGGCACAGAGAGGGGCTGACCACGACGACGACCGGGTTCGAGTCCAGGGAAGAGCGGTTCCAGAAATCAGGTAAGAAAACAAAAACAAAATCCAAAAAATGAAGCAAACAAGTTCGTCACAGGGTGAGAATGTGGTCAAAATCCGAAAACGTGGTAAAAATCAGACGAGGGCTTTTCTTTTTCTGGACGGCTTTTGTGAATCGTCGTTGGTTGGGTTTAGGGACGGAGGAGGGTGGGTCAGCCGATTGGCCGGTCGCACGGTCAATCATTCTGTCATCCAGGCAGACAGGCGGAAGGTCATTCGACAGCGGCCTCCAGCGGGTTTACACGAGAACGGCGCGGGAAAAAGCGCGCACAGCGGCCTCTCGCGGACTCGCGAACACAAAAACTGCAAAAATACGTACCTCCCTGGACGTATTTCGCGGTCTCCAGAAACGTCCCCAGGACTACGTTCTCAGAATGAGCCTGGGTTGTTTTTTACTGTCAGAATAAATTTTACCATGAGGGTACAACAGCGGAATGAACCGCTAACTATTCCAGCATATGTTTATGCAGCGGATATCCAGCTGCAACCCAGTGCTGGGAAACACTCATACACACTCATTCACACACATACACTACGGGCAATTTAGTTAACTCAGTTCCCCTATAGTGCATGTGTTTGGACTGTGGGGGAAACCGGAGCACCCGGAGGAAGCCCACGCCAACATGGGGAGAACATGCAAACTCCACACAGAAATGCCAACTGACCCAGCCGGGGCTCAAACCAGCTACCTTCTTTCATGTGAGGCGATTGTTCTACCCACTGCACTACTGAGACGCCATATACATGTAATTTACAAGCATGAGTTTATTGAAAGGAAATATGTTGAATTAGTCTTACATTCCTTGTATGTTTATGTACGTCAGAGAATAAGAAAAGAAAAGCAAAAGGATTGTTTAAATATCCGTTTCCAGTCCAAACATTTCAATTCGATCAGAAATGATAACAAACATGACGGTAGAGACTGCTATCATTGCCTCCACAGGAAGTTGGAAATAAGCCGGTAATAACACTTAATTTCGGCATACCAGCCAAACCACAAATGCATGAGACGTCTTGAACTTTCTAATTGTTAAATCTGCAGCTCAGAGGATGACGGAGATGAACCGACCACCGAAACTTTCACAGCCCACACTGAAACAAACTCCCAGTTTCACTGTCAGCACCAACAGCGCAGTCTTTCTGGTAACACAACAAATAGAGGGTTGTGCAGAACCATGACATAAATAAATGACACAAATCCACCAAAGGCCGCTGTGTACGCTGTTTCAGATCTAGAATTTCTCTCACTAGTGCCATTAGCGCTTGCTGTTCTCATGTAAATCCACCAAAGGCCGCTGTGTATGCTGTTTCAGATCTAGAAGTTCTTTACTAGTGCCATTCGTGCCTGCTGTTCTCACGTAAAGGCCGCTGTCAACTGACTGACTGATTGATCGACTGGCCCACCCTCCCCCTTCCTTAAAACCAGTGTTTTCAAAAGCAATCCAGAAAAAGAAAAGGCCAGCTGCCTGATTTTTACCACGTTTTCAGATTTTACCACATTCTCACTCTGTTATTTACTTGTTTATTTTATTTTTTGCCTTTAATTTTTGTCTTACTCTTCATCACAGCACTCCAATCTCATCATCATGGTCAACTCTACTCTTCAGGTCCGCGGCAAGCCACTGGACAAACTGGTAACAGCAGGAGAGCCGTCCACACGGAGGTAAGCAGTCAGCTGGTAAGCAAGAAAAGGAATGGTTGTTGGCGCCAAACGGGCTGGTCTGAGTATTTCAGAAACTGCTGATCTACTGAGATTTTCACGCACAACCATCTCTAGGGTTTACTGAGAATGGTCAGAAAAAGAGGAAATATCCAGTGAGCGGCAGTTCTGTGGGTGCAAATGCCTTGCTGATGCCAGAGGTCAGGAGAATGGCCAGACTGGTTCCAGCTGAAAGAAAGGCAACAGTAACTCAAATAAACACTCGTTACAACCGAGGTCTGCAGAAGAGCATCTCTGAACACACAACACGTCCAACCTTGAGGCGGATGGGCTACAGCAGCAGAAGACCACACCGGGTGCCGCTCCTGTCAGCTAAGAACAGGAAACTGAGGCTACAATTCACACAGGCTCACCAAAACTGGACAATAGAAGATTGGAGAAACGTTGCCTGGTCTGATGAGTCTCCATTTCTGCTGACACATTCAGATGGTCGGCTCACAATTTAGCCTTAACAACATGAAAGCATAAATCCATCCTGCCTTGTATCAGCGGTTCAGGCTGGTGGTGGTGGTGTAATGGTGTGGGCGAGATTTTCTTGCATACTTTTGGCCCATTAGTACCAATTGAGCATGGTGTCAACGCCACAGCCTACCTGAGTATTGTTGCTGACCATGTCCATTCCTTTATGACCACAGTGTCTCCATCTTCTGATGGCTACTTCCAGCAGGATAACACCATGTCATAAAGCGTGAATCATCTCAGACTGGTTTTTGAACATGACAATGAATTCAGTGTACTCAAATGGCCTCCACAGTGACCAGAACTTAATCCAATAGAGCACCTTTAGGATGTGGGGGATGGGAGTATTTCCAGTACCTTGTTGAATCTATGCCACAAAGGATTAAGGCAGTTCTCAAGGCAAAAGTGGGTCCAACCCGGTACTAGTAAGGTGTACCTAATAAAGTGGCCGGTGAGAGTATTGTATGAGAGACTTGCTTTGTTTACCAAATAAGTGGATCTAATTAGACTTGCATTGTAATCATTGAATAAAAGTTAAAACATTTTATTCGTTCTTTGATATATTAAGTTTTATGAGGTTTTATGATGCTCCGGTTTCCCCCACAGTCCAAAGACATGCGCTGTAGCGTAACTGAATAAACTAAATTGACCGTAGTGTATGAGTGTGAATGCAAGAGTGTGTATGGGTGTTTCCTGGTGTTGGGTTTGCCGCTGGAAGGGCTTAAAACATATGCTGGATAAGTCAATAGTATCTGGATGCAGCCTTTATGATGCAAGCTGAGATTGCATCATTCAGCGATGCAATGTCAGACACGATGCACTCAAATGGAGCGAGCGACGTCACTTTAAGCGGTAGGGTTAGGGCTGGGGTTAGGTGAGCCCATTAAAAAGCATTGGATGCAGCCCAGATTGCACTGCACCAGGTCTGCATCCAGACCCATCTCGGATAAGTTGGTGGTTCATTCTGCTTTCACGACCCCAAATTAATAAAGGGACTAAGCCGAAAAGAAAATGAATGAATGATTGAAGTTTTATGATACTTTTAACAAAATTCTCTGCAGAAATGGCAGCAAAATTGCACAGATTCTGTCTGGCCCTATTAATTAATAATAATGTCATCAGTTAAAGTTGTTATATATAAACATCGTAATACAGTATAGGTGAAACAGGTGGTTTGTCAAGCCCATTCACTTCATGCAAAGTGCCTGAGGACACAAAATGTACTCACAATTCTAGAATCACCCACAAATAATATTCAATTCTCCTTTATTTGTATAGCGCTTTTACAATGTAGATTGTGTCAAAGCAGCTTCACATAAAAGCTCACAGTAAATAGGAACAGTGTAGTTCAGTTTGTAGTGTTTAAGTTCAGCTCAGTTTAGCTCAGTTCAGTGTGGTTTAATAATCACTACTGAGAGTCCAAATATTGAAGAGCAAATCCAACGATGCGCAGCTCTACAGATCCTGAACCATGCAGGCCAGTGGCGACAGCGGAGAGGGAAAAAAAACTTCACTAATGGCGGAAGTGAAGAAAAAAAACCTTGAGAGAAACCAGGCTCAGTTGGGCACGACCATTTTAATTTCTCCGCTGGCCAAACGTCTTGTGCAGAGCTGCAGTCTCAGCGGCGGAGGCTGGAAGCTGGCCTCAGCGAAGACTCGTCTGTCTCTGGAGCGTCACAGGAATCAGTCTCATGTTCTCCACTCCTCCATGACCACCACAGTAGCTGCTCAGGATACGGCCTGGTCCAGGATTATGGAAACCTTGGGATCATCTCGTCGTTGGTCTTGGATCGAATCAGTGACTCTGCATAGTCTGAGGGCCTCGGGAAGAGTATCCCCAGGTGGAAATGGAGAATAAAGAGAATAATTAGCGTAGCTGATGTTCACAGTGTATATCAACAAGATGCAGAACCTGTGTGGAAGCCCCCTAAGTGGTGCACTAAGTGTATGCTTTAATAGACAGTAAATACAGTTTGTGTTTGAGTTCAGATTAGCGTGCTTCATGTCACTGAAAAAAATGATTCACTGGATTTAATATGTATTTTTAGGTAAGTGGTTGCAAACTATTTATTTGTACAGAATTTTAGCAAACAAAATATTTAGTAATGTTCAACCTAATTTCTTTGTTTAAATTCAGCCCATATAAATTGTCTGCAATGGTTCAGAGACTGCAGATGTAGAAACCAGCTGCAACCACAGATCACACACTGCATATCTTACTGCAGGGGAGCATTTTCTGTGGCCCCTTTGTCTGCATTAACACAGGAAGTGTATCTGATGTCTGCTGCACACGATTTGCGGGTACATTTTGCATCTGCAAGATAAAACTATTCTTTTTCAAAAACAAAATCTTCAAAAGGGCAGCTTTTACAAAATGTAAAAGAAGTCTCTGATGTATAAATACCTGTGTGTCAGCATAGTGGCAGATTCAAACATAGGGCTAACGTCGTATGCTAATGAGGTAGGGATGGTCACTAGTGGGCGGGGCTTTCCCCCTCTGATGACACGTACAAAGAGAGAATGTCAATCAAAGTGTTTCTGTTTTTATCAAGTGTGATTATAAAAAATAGACTTGATTAATTATTACCATTAGAGGCTGGCTATATTCACACACTGCTGCCACTCAGTTGTGTTTAAACACAGTTTTATCCTCTTATACATGTGCTTTTTGCATTATACACTACCTGACAAAAGACTTGTCGTGGATCCCAGTTGTAAGAAATAATAACTTGACTTCTAGTTGATCATGAAAAGTGGCAGAAGGTGGATTTTTCAGATGAATCATCTTTTGAACTACATCCCAATCATCACAAATACTGCAGAAGACCTACTGGATCCAAAGATTCTTACGGAAATCAGTCAAGTTTGGTGAAGGAAACATCATGGTTTGGGGTTACATTCAGTATGGAGGGTGTGCGAGAGATTTGCAGAGTGGATGGCAACATCAACAGCCTGAGGTATCAAGACATTTGTGCTGCCCATTACATTACAAACCACAGGAGAGGGCAAATTCTCCAGCAGGATAGCGCTCCTCATAGCAAAGAAGGTCAAGGTGCTCCAGGATTGGCCAGCCCAGTCACCAGACATGAACATTATTGAGCATGTCTGGGGTAAGATGGAGGAGGAGGCGTTGAAGATGAACACAAAGTGTCTTGATGAACTCTGGGAGTCCTGCGAGAAGGCTTTCTTTGCCATTCCAGATGACTTTATTAATCAGTGATTTGAGTCATGTCAGAGATGTATGGATGCAGTCCTCCAAGCTCATGATGGAGTCAGACACAATATTCATTCTGTTTCCACTGCAGCATGACCACATATTCTATACTGGACATTATTGAAAGTTCAGTGACCAGACTTTAGTCTAAGCAAAGTCAGACCTTACTGTCCTAATTAAAATATTAAAAATCAAGGCATGATCATATTTTATTGTGGTAAAATAAGTATAATCTGGATTACATTTATCATGTCACTAGCTCTTTTCGAAATATATTCACCAGTAAAAATAATGATTTGTTCAATACTAATTTTACCCGCTGCATGAATTAGATTTGAGGAAAAGTAAACTAAATGTGTTCAATTCATACTACAAGAACCTTAAAGGGACAGTGCATCCAAAAATAAATCATTTACTCACCCTTTAGTTGTTCAAAATCAACATTAATTGTTTGAGTTTCTTTTTTCTTTTGAGCACAAAGGGATATATTTTGAAGAATGCTGGAAAAATATAGTCATTGACTTCCATCGTGTTTTGTATTCCTACAGATGTCAATGGCTGACTTCTTCAGGACATCTTGCTTTGTGTTCAACAGAAGAAAGAAATTCATGAATATATTCAACCACTCGATTATAATTAAAAGGTGAGTGGTGATTATTTTTTGGGTGAACTGCCCCTTTAAAAACAAAAACCGTAAGAGGGCGCACGTGCTCTTAAATGCCATTAAGAGTTTCTTGCTAAAGACTGAAAATGCAAAGCAAGAAATCATCATTTTTGTTTAGTTAAGAGTTTATCATGTTTAATCTATGATTTCAAATGATAATAGCGTATTATCATATGGTCACACTTTAATTTAAGCAACAATTAATCCTATTAACAAACTATTTAGCACAATAAACGATTAATTTGCCGCTTAAAAGTAGTTAGTAATGTAGTAGCTGGGTTTAGGTTTTAGGTAGGGATGTGGAATCTTAATAATAAGCAGGCCATAACATAAGTTAGCAGTTAATAGTACTGTATGTACTCAAGTCCTATTCTTACTAACAAAACTGAACAATCAGCTTAAACTGGTTAAAACTACCAGAAAAACCCCTAACTCAACACTATTTTCAATTCCACATGGAAACGAAACAACTCTAGTCAGCTCAGCTCGTTCGTGGTAAACACGGAACAACATTTCTAGTCATTTTGAAACCTACTATGGAAACTACAAGTTACGTAATTAATATTCATGAGGCACTTGATTCGCTACAGCACTAGTAACCCAATCAAAATGGAACATTTGCGCTGCGTCATGAATATTCGAAAGCTCCGTGTTCGCCGTAGTAGAACGCGCTTGCGGCTGAGCCCTTCGTCCTGTCAGAGATAGTAACTACGCAAGTGCGCACTGTAAAGGAAGCTGCAGTGTTCCAGCCCCCTCCTCACACCAATGTTTATCTGCTTTGTCAGCTTGTCTTCAATCTTGCGCAAACTCTGGACTTCGAGCCCGAATCTTCTTATCTTCAGCTTTCTTATCGCGTCGCGAGTCGCTCTTCTCTGACCAGCCCCTTTCGGACCTTGAGCCGACCAAACTCGCTCCAGACTACTTTCTTTTCTTTTTTAAAGATCTCCCCTCCCCTTTTAAACAGTGAACCATGACATTAAATTCCAATAAAAACGAGCCGGCTGTCATTTTGGAGCGGGTGAACAGCGCGCGAACGGCTCTCTCAGACCTCTATCTGGAACAGCTGCTGCAGAATAAACCCAAGTCAGAAAAGGTAGGAGGATTTAAAACAACCCACAGATAATGTAAAATTCATCATCCCTACATTAAACTGTTACAGATGTTGACATCGTGAGTTTGTGATGATGTACATGGATGAAGATAGGCTGGTTTAGACTGGTGCAGCCCGGTTTGACATCAGCAGCATCACGATGCTCGCTATTAATAATCCGTCGTGTCAGTGAATAATTTTTAAAGATTTATTGCTAAAATAGTTTGTAGTCTGTCTATGGGAAGTTTGACTTTAATCACAAACAGAGAGAGTAAATTGATTTTTGAATATTTCGGAAGGTATATGACGCATCGTGACGTCATGATGATTGTGTCTGGGAAGTCCGTTTAATTTGATTTTAAGAATCGATTCTTTTGAACAACTCGCGTATGAACCGAGCGAGAAAAGGTTCACGTTTATTTACTTTTAAAACAAGTATGTAAAGTCACTTTTTTATAGTAAATAGTTGTGTTACTTTTAAAGGAAAGAAATTTATAAATATGTGTTATGCTAGGCTATTAATTTTTAAGATAGGCTTAATATTGTAATGTATTACAGTACTTTTAACCTTACCCAAAGTGATCGTTTGATATTATGGCGTTAACACGTATTAGAAAAACTGATTATTATAATTTAAATGATGGCTTATTTATTTAATTTTAATTTGAATGTTTGTTCGTTAATTTATTAATATTTTAAGCTCTTATTAATGTGTGTGTGTTGTAAATCCATGTGTTTCACATGATCTCTGCTCATGTGCCTATGTGAGCTACTAAACGTGTTTCCATTAGGTTTTACCTTTTTAAAAATTTAATATTAAACATTTGCAAACTCAATCGGGGAACTCTAAGAAGAGTCGGCTAGATTCGTGAACTGTCAGACTACTGAATCGGTTCACCAGTTTGTCTAAGAGAAGATTCAAATCAGTCCTCGTTTCTCACCACAGCAAATAAGTTAATGTAAAAATAGTGTTAATTTAGTGATATTAGTAGTAGTTAGTGTTTTATTTTATTTTTTACTCTGAATCTGTAAACATGTTGCTATGTGTTTATAGATAATTTAAGAAATATTGACGCTTGAATGCTCAAATTATTGTATTGATTTATTTAAATGAATTTCTATTTATTAAAGTTAGCCGTTCTATAGCAAGAAACTTCAGTTGCAGTGTAAAAAATCACACAGTTCCACAACACAAATTGATTAACTTAATTTATATGTAAGTGGATTGAGCTTAAAAGAATTAAGTCCCAAAAAACCCTCAAGAATTGTGTTGTTTTAACTCATTTTAAATTAGTAGTTTGAACAAGCAGCAAAATCATTTATTTAAAGCAGATATAACAGCTTGTACTTAATTTGGAAAATAATAGTCCCCATTTAATTTCGTTCTTTTCTAGTAGAAACAACAGATATGCTTTAAAGAGATCTGATTGATCACTCCTGAGATTATATCACGCATGTGAGATTTTATGTAGAGGCACAGTCACAAAGAGAGATAATTAAATCAGCCGTTATTGATCTCTCATCATCACTTTTATGAGTTAATGGCAGTGAGTGCTTTTCCTTCTGTTATCAGCAGCTAGAATTGTTCAAAACTCCTCTCCAAAGATCAGAGCTGGAACATTTTGTTCTGACATGAAGATGTTTCCCTTTGTCAGGGTCTAATGAAGAAACAAGGTTAATAATGATTGTTTCTGCAGATCAACTTTTCTAGTCATTGATAATGTATCAGTAGCACTTTGTAGGGAGGATTGGATCTGGATTTGCCTTATACAGCATATTTCACAGTCAAGAGTAATGTTAGGTGTAATGAGTTACAGAGTAAAGTCACTGTAACTTAATTACTTTTTTGATAAAAAATAAGTTAAGGGATAGATTATTTTTCATTTTTAGGTAATTTAATTACTGTTACTTAAAATATACCTGTATAAAATTAATTAATTAATTAATTCATTCATTCATTCATTTATTCATTTATTCATTAATTCATTGATTCATTTATTTATTCATTAATTAATTAATTCATTTATTAATTAATTAATTCATTCATTTATTTATTCATTAATTCATTCATTCATTTATTCATTCATTCATTCTTTTTCTTTTCGGCTTAGTCCCTTTTTATTAATCATATATATATATATATATATAAATGATGGCGCAGTAGGTAGTGCTGTCGCCTCACAGCAAGAAGGTCACTGGTTCGAGCCTCGGCTGGGTCAGTTGGCATTTCTGTGTGGAGTTTGCATGTTCTCCCTGCGTTCGCGTGGGTTTCCTCCGGGTGCTCCGGTTTCACAGTCCAAAGACATGCGGTACAGGTGAATTGGGTAGGCTAAATTGTCCGTAGGGTGTATGTGTGTGTGTGAATAAGTGTGTATGGGTTTCCCAGTGATGGATTGAAGCTGGAAGGGCATCCACTGCATAAAACAAATGCTGGATAAGTTGGCGGTTCATTCCGCTGTGGCAACCCCAGGTTAATAAAGGGATTAAGCCGAAAAGAAAATGAATGAATGAATATATATATATATATATATATATATATATATATATATATATATATATATATATATATATATATATATATATATATATATATATATATGAGCAATTCCAGTGTAATGGAGTAAAAACTCAACACATAAATCCACAGAGAAAGTTTATTTTAACATTATATTTTAAAAAAGAACTGACCAGAGTTATGGGATCATAAAAATATCCATCTGTAAACATGTTTTGTACTTTAAATGAGGAAAATAAACATGGATGTGACAAAAAAGTCTGCAAGTTTACAGCATACACTGTCTGCACAGTATTAAACTGCACAACCCCAAAGGATTAGAGTTGGCTCTCTATATCACAAACATGATTGGTGTTATTTTATTTAATATTTCTTGGTTATGGATGTGACAGATGTGAAAGTGCCACTCTGGTAAATCAAATAAAATTGTTTAAAAACATTGACAGAGACATAGGGTGCTCCGGTTTCCCCCACAAGTCCAAACACATGCGCTGTAGGTAAATTGATGAGCTAAATTGGCCGTAGTGTGTGTGTGTGTGTGTGAGTGAGTTTGTATGAGTACCAATACTGGGTTGCAGCTGGAAGGGCATCCGCTGTGTAAAACATATGCTGGAATAGTTGGCGGTTCATTCCGCTGTGGTGACCCCTGAAATGGAGACTAAGCTGAAGGAAAATGAATGAACTCAACTCATATCTAAATCTGTGTATGACTTGAATGTGGGAGATTTAATTCGGCACCGTAAAAGCACCGTAGAGCACATTATAAAGCATGCACATAATACACTATAACAGCACTTTTTAAATGAACATCATGGAGGCAATGAGCATAACAGTTTGAGGTAAATCTGCTTATTGCACAGCTCTGGTAAATACTTGATTTGGACTTGTCAGTGCTCACATTCCACTGTTATTTCCTGATAACCGCTGTGAAAGACTGATAACACAGAGCGGCTCATGCTGATAACCGAAGGCACTGCTCTACACTTTCACTGAGGCCCTTGTGGTCAGTGAGGTTATATTAACTCTTTCCCCACCGGCTTTTAATAGATATATATACTTACATTTTGTAAATCCTTGATGAGTTTCATATTAATTTTACCACCCTCTGAATAATTTCTGATAAGAAGGTTGCTGGTTCAAGTCCCGGCTGAGCCAGTTGGCATTTCTGTGTGGAGTTTGCATGTTCTCCTCATGTGAGCGTGAGTTTCCTCCGGGTGCTCCGGTTTCCCTCACAGTTCGAACACGTGCGCTATAGGGGAATTGATTAACTAAATTGGCCGTAGTGTATGAGTGTGTGTGAATAAGGATGCAAGGGTGTTTCCCAGTTCTGGGTTGCAGCTGGAAGGGCATCCGCTGTATAAAACATATGCTGGATAAGTTGGCAGTTCATTCCACTGTGGCGACCTCTGGAATAGAGACTAAGCCGCAGGAAACTGAATGAATGAATTATTAAAAAGTTTTTTATTAAGAATTATTTAAAGCAAAAAACATTTTATTTTATCTTCATGTGTTTGTTTTCACGACAATTAAACGCTGATAAATGTACTAAACAAAAATACTGATATATACCAAATATACAGAATTTATAGTTTTTTTTAAAGATTATTTATTTATTCTCACACTTTTATTTATTTATTTATTTATTTATTTATTTATTTATTTATTTATTTATTTATTTATTTATTTATTTATTCTCACACTTTATTTATTTATTTATTTATTTATTTATTTATTTATTTATTTATTGATTCTCACACTTTATTTATTTATTTAGTTAGTTAGTTATTTATTCTCACACTTTATTTATTTATTTATTTATTTATTCTCACACTTTATTTATTTATTTATTTATTTATTTATTTATTTATTTTTATTAAATAAATAATACAAAAATAATAAAAAATCAAAAATAAATACATTTATTATTATTTATTTATTCTGTATTTGATTATTTTATTTGGAATGACTAATATTAATTCCCCATAGTTCGGTTGAACGAACGAAAGCAGATCGGCTAGTAAGATTTACACACAGACGTGATGCACGCATTTGCTCGGGGGAAATCGAATAATAAATATGTTATATCGCAGCTGCTTGTGATTTAGCTAATCGCAACGTTTCAAATCGCAATTCGATTTTGATTAATCGCACAGCCCTATCCGCCGCCCATGACGATGATGTCATCGTCTATCACAATGTTTCACATTAGACATCAGTGTTTCCTCTTGGATTTTTTCCAGCTCCGGCTTCAGACTCTGTTGGGAATTTTACACAGATCTACCGACTATCTGTGGCGTTATTTCATTGACAAATGTCGAGAGCGCAGTATTGCGCAAGTTGATATATCGCATTCATGTAAGACGAGCGTGTGAATCTCTGTGCTCGAGCGCCGTTTTCCTTTGTTCGTGTACAAAACTTCTTGCACGCCCTCAAATATACGTTGCTCAAGTGCGTGCCCTCAAATATACGCTGCTCAAGTGCAGATTTTCTTGCGCGCCCTCAAATATAAGCTGCTCAAGTGCAGATTTTCTTGCGCGCCCTCAAATATACGCTGCTCAAGTGCAGATTTTCTTGCGCGCCCTCAAATATACGCTGCTCAAGTGCGCGCCCTCAAATATACGCTGCTCAAGTGCAGATTTTCTTGCGCGCCCTCAAATATACGCTGCTCAAGTGCAGATTTTCTTGCGCGCCCTCAAATATAAGCTGCTCAAGTGCAGATTTTCTTGCGCGCCCTCAAATATACGCTGCTCAAGTGCAGATTTTCTTGCGCGCCCTCAAATATACGCTGCTCAAGTGCGCGCCCTCAAATATACGCTGCTCAAGTGCAGATTTTCTTGCGTGCCCTCAAATATACGCTGCTCAAGTGCGATTTAGTGCGTTTATGTAACGAGTGTGTCTCCAACATTTATTGGATTTGCTAGGAATATTTATGAATGTCTCCAATAGACCTACAGAGCGGCATTAATGCGTCCTGAAGTAAAGTGAAACGGTTATAAACTCCAGCAAGATAAAGTCATTGTATGCAGAGCCATAGACCTTTAATTATAAATAAAATATAATTATGGAAACTGTGTTCATCATAACTGAAAGCTACGTCGTGTTAGCTGGCCTCACGCATCACGCACCTGTCAGTCAGTCAGTCAGTCCGCACGTCACCTTAAAGCGTTAAACAAATAACGCGCAGCACTACTACGATCACAGAAAAGTTCACGCTTTTATAATTCACTTACTTTTTAATACGTTTTGGTGCGATTATAAACCGCTATTAAAAAAACGACTGAATGTTTTAAATGAAAGGCTGTAATGTAGCCGTGGTGGAATGAATTTTGGTGTGGCGCCCCGCCATGGAAGAACGAATGTAGCGGAAACCGTGGACATTGTACGATACCAAGTTGGTCAACATCGCCCAACCCTGAGGGCAACTTGCCACAGAGCTTTTTTTAGTTGACTCAACTTAAATCATGTCATGTGCAGAACTTGAGTTAAAAATTGGGTTTAAAAGGTTAAAAGTTGGGTTAAAAGCTGAGTCAACTTTTTTTAGTGTATACAGTTGAAGTCAGAATTATTCACCCTCCTGTGAATTTTCTTTTTTCAATATTTCCCACATGATGTTGAACAGATTCAGGAAATTTTCACAGTATTTCCTATAATATTTTTTCTTCTGGAGAAAGTCTTATTTGTTTTAATTTGACTAGAATAAAAGCAGTTTTTAAAGCAGTTTTACAAAAACAGATTTGTGAAATATCTGTGTAATAATCAAATAAATGCACATCTATCAGGTTGTTATCGCACAATTAAACCCCATCAAAACCCAAACTAGCATCTTAACTAGCAATTTTTTATGTTTATAACTATCGGCTGGATGTACATTCTCCTGTACTTATTAGCCAAACCCTATTCAAAACACTAAAGCAGAAGATTGCCAGTGCAGCTGACGGGTGCAGTGCATTATGGGATTTTTCTTGTTTACAGCAGTGTCCTCTTAGTCATAGATCCGCAATGCTTCACTAGTCAAGCTGAAGAGCTCCAGATTTCTATAAATAGAAGCCGTAATTTTCTCTGCAGATAAAGGGGGGAAGTCTGGAGAACAGTTTGGAGCTGCTGGTGTAAAACACAGTGTCCAAAGCATTTTGTTTGCTTAAGATAAAAGGGCGAGACAAGGAACTTCCCTGTTGACACATGTTGGCTGATTGCAGAGGTTCTGGAAAATCGCAGAGTGGAGATAGGAAGTCATAATGATTCGCCCTCCAGTGATTTTCTTTCTTAAATATTTTCCCAAATAATGTTGAACAGATTCAGGAATTTTTCACAGTATTTCCTATAATATTTTTTCTTCTAGAGAAAGTCTTATTTGTTTTATTTAAGCTAGAATAAAAGCAGTTTTTAATTATTTTAAAGCCATTTTAAGGTCAATATTATTAGCCCCCTTAAGCAATATTTGTTTTGAATTGTCTCCAGAACAAACCACTGTTATACAATGACTTGCCTAATTATCCTAACTTGACCCTAATTAATCTAGTTAGGCCTTTAAATTTCACTTTAGGCCAGGGGTGTCCAAACTCGGTCCTGGAGGGCAGGTGTCCTGCATAGTTTAGCTCCAACTTCCTTCAACACACCTGCCTGGAAGTTTCTAGTTTACCTAGAAAGAGCTTGATTAGGTGGTTCAGGTATGTTTAATTGGGGTTGGAACTAAAATATGCAATAAATTAATCGTCCATGACTGAGTTTGGCTCCCCTGCTTTAAGCTGAATACTAGTATCTTGAAAATATCTAGTCTAATATTATTTACTGTCATCATGACAAAGATAAAAGAAATCAATTATTAGAGATGAGTTATTAAAACTATTTTGATTAGAAATGTGTTTATAAAAGTTGTCTTTCTTTTAAACAGAAATTAAGGGGGACATATTCAGGAGGGCTAATAATTCTGAGCTATACGTTATTAGCTAATGAAACAAATCAGTTTTAATATGCAGTTATTTTCATTAAAATAAGCATTTTGAACATGTTTAGTAATAGACAGATAATACATTTAGATCACTAGATCAGCCATTTTCGGTGGATGGATTCGTATGGACTCTTTAAGGTCTACATATTTTGGAAGATGACACAGCTAAATCTCAGCAGGGCTGTTCTGGCTTGTGTTCGCACAGTGCAGTCTTCATTAGTCAGTACAGTTTTTTTTTTTTCCCCAGGGCACAAACTAGAGATTGAACACAATGCAGGTATCAGCCGGAGCATGTAGACTAGTACACTTCTGCTGCTGTTGTGCACTGCAGTGCGGATCTACTCAATGGCCAGAGCCTGGCAACATTGGGATGTAAAAGTATGGAATACATACCCCCAAAAACATCCCTTCCTTAAAAAAAACAAACAAAAAACATCTAACTCTTAAAGCTAATTTATACTTCTGCATCATGCATATGCGTATTCTCTGGCGAAGCATTCGATGTGGCTGATTATATGGCCCTCGATGTGGCTGATTATACTTATGAAATGAAGTAAACTTAATAATATTCTTCAACATTACTTAAGTATGCTTCTTGAATTTGACTTAAATTGTTCTACTGTTTCGTAAGGTGCTCAGCACTGATGATCATGTGACTTAATGTCTCCAGCCGTATGAAAACATGAGGCTTACTTTGTCTGTTTAGTCACATGTCAGTCCTGACTCTGTGAAACTCACAACTGGGAAGTGTGCTGAGCTGAATAAAGAGTTCATGTTCAACACTAGTACTTAGCACTTGGAAATGAGGATGTGTTCAGTAATTGAAATTTTCACTACCCTCATACAACGGGAGATATGGCTGAGCAAAAAAACTGATATGATGGTAAAAAGATGGTTAACAAAGATAAATGAACTGTGCATCTTCATTATGTATATATAAATTATATACAGCGGGGGAAATAAGTATTGAACACTTCACCATTTTCCTCAGAAAACATATTTCTGAAGCTGCTTTTGGCTTGAAATTTTCACCAGATGTTAATAACAACTAAAAAAATCCATATATATATATAAATAAAACAAAAGTATTTAGTTTGCAAATAAAGTTATGTGTAATAAAATGAAAATGACACACGGAAAAAGTATTGAACACATGAACAGGGTGTTCGGGGGGTCCTAAAAAGTATTAAATGTGGATAAATCAATTATTTTGGGAAATTCAGGCCCTTATAAGGTATTAAAAAGTCTTGATTGGGTTTTTATGAGGTCTTAAAATTTGTTCAAGCGTTGTCCAAAGTGTTTGACTCCAAAAAAGCTTAAATATATTTATTTTCCTCCTAATATTAACAACAACGTGCTCCGTTCACGCGATTGGTTCGGGCCACGGCGTGTCCGGCCAAGCTCCTCCGTCCAGGTGATGTCCTGTGATTTGTGACAAACGTAGAAAGGTGATGTGACGCTCTCCACATGTAGCGAAACCATAGAGCGAAACAGACGGCAACATGGGAAAATGTGAGTTTGAGTTCTCCTGGTTGGAGAAAGACGAGTTTAAACAGTGGCTGAAGCCTGTCGCTGAAAACAACCACGTAATTTAGCCTTTCAAGCTTGGTTTAATCCGAGCTTATCTGAGCTTCATTGATTTATTTAACTGTAACTGTTTATTAAGAACTGTTTATTAAGTTATAGGTTTGATACTGATTAGGACTTGAAGTGGCGATGAGGTCTTAAAATATTCTGAGAAGGTCTTTAAAAAGTCTCAAAAAGGTATTGAAATTACCTACAGGATCTTTGCATATACCCTGTTGGAGAAAGTGAGGTGTATTCCGGCAGTGAAAGCCCAGACAGCAGCTGAAATCTCTCAGTAGTTCTTCGGCAACCCTCTGCTCTTCCTCAGTGTAAATGAATATCAGCTGCTTCAGTCCAACATCTACATTAGCAGGAGGATGCAGATGAAACCAGGGTGGACATTTCAGCAAGACAATGATCCAAAACACAGCCGAGGAGACTCTCAGATGCTTTCAGAGAAAGAAAATCAAGCTGTAGAATGGCCCAGCCAATCACCTGATCCAAATCCAATAGGAAATACACAATAAAGCTCAGATTTGATAGACGAGACCCACAGAACCATCAAGATTTTGACACTCTGTTGAAGTCTGCGTACAAATATTTGTGAAAAGATACTTCACATTCATATTTCAGCCTTTGTTGTTGTCTGAGTAACTATTTAATACCATTATTTAACCATTTTAATACTATAAACTATTAGCATATTATGCCCAACAGCGTCCTGTTTATCTGGAAATTCAAAGTCAGGGAATTTGATATTTGGCTTAGATTGGGAACGCATTAGCATCACTGATATTGGATTTACTTGCGGAGAACATGAACTCTGTAAACTGCAATAGGCGTGATTATGCCAACGTTGAGTTCAGCACATGGTACATTACTCCTGAAGTGCTGATTTCACTTTTTCCTGTGCATGGGCACGCTGTAGTGGGCTCTCTTTAGCTGAATTGATGTTTTATCAGGCCAATCATGGCATGCAACCTTTGCTCGGGACGTTTGGCAGTTTCCTATCAGCACATGACTTCCCTGAAGACGGCTCTGTCAGCAGTGTGCTGTGAGCTCACAGGACGCTGGGCTTTTACATAGAGGAAGTACTGTATGCTAGTGGCTTTGGGACCCAGACGATTCTTTTCCTAAAGAAGCGTTTCGTAATTTCAGCCTCACCACTCTGCGTATTTAGCATATTTATTATTTAAAGTGACTTTTTTTTTAAAGTAGAATGTTTTCTGTTTAGTTTGTGTTTGTGTTTTGGTTTCCCACACATAGACATGACTTGGGTGGGCTGTTCAAGTATATTTGGCTGCCCAAGTATACATTTCTTACTATAATTTTCATCCTTTTGCACTTTCTTGTATCCGCCGAAAGAAGCCAAACATTCACGATTGATTAACCAGTGGAAACTTTTCTCTCGCCCGACAAGTTTTGTACTGCTGGCTCTGTGTGTGCGAGAACTGTCAACACTCCCACAGACAATCTCACATGCTCTGCAGAGATTTGGGGACTTAAAAATACGTCCGGTCAGTGTTTCTAAATCTCTTAAAATGTCCGTGATTTGACTTTTGCTTTTTAAGGTTGCGTTTTTGCATAACTTTTTACTTTAAAGGGCACATAGTTTACCTCTTTTTTATGATTTAATATTAATATTCTGGTTCTTCTGAGTGTGCCAGTTTAGGTTCAGTTTAAAACACAATTCAGATTTGTTTATTATAATGTGTTAAAGTGTCATGTTGGGGGCGTGTCCACAGCTTGCTGATTTAGGGGTGTGTTGCTTCACATGTAAATTAGTTTCGGCTTCCCGCCAACGTAACAAGGGGGCGGGGCCATGAGCTCACCCGCTCTGCGTTTGCAACAGAGTCTGACAGGCAGACTGAGAGAACGAGCAGGAGTGAGAGGATCAGCATTCAGTCGTACATGTACGACTCGGACACAGACCAAGCAGAGAGTACAAAATCATTTGTGTCTTTGTACAGTTTTACAGCCAACTGTGTGCTAGTTTCAAGTGCCGAGCTTGTACACAGAAACTAATAACCACGCACACTGAATTAACTTTGACTCAGGCACCGGATGCGCCGCTCGAAGCCGCGACACGGCACACCAGACACTCTCTGTGGCGTGGCAGATACATGAAGTGTCCCGAATCGTCGCGCCACGCATTTTTGAATTCTAAACAGGTTTCTGCAGCGGTCCGCGGCGCCCAGCCGTCGACTTGAGTGTACCCTGATAGAAACCTATGTTTAGAACTCTAAAACGCATGCTAGTTAAGATCACAGGGAGCTTCTGGGATCACGAGAAATGCAAACGACTGAAGTATAAGGTAGACTCAATGAGAAGTACACATGTTTGCAAACCTATCTAAAAATACAACCAATAATTCCGATTAGAGCGATAATGTGGAGAATATTGATCTTGTGTTGAGCCCAATGAGCCTTGCATCTAAAAATAGAGCTAGCGTGTTCCTTTAGTGATATCGCTTCGACTCACGCTGAAAATGGCGGACATGAATCAACAAACTGAGGATATGATGATGCGCCTGTCAATCAATATTGGTGGGCGGGGGGACCGCTCTCCTACGTAAAGTTGCGGTCGGTTTGAAAACCGCTCCAATTGGTCCACCGTTTTTATGTTGTTAAATTGAAAAAAAAGCACTGTGTGTGCTTATATCACCCCAATATGACGGTCTATACACCATACATGCACATATGTCTGTCCAAACAGCTTGAAAAGTAGATTTTTTACCATAGGTGCCCTTTAAGCACATTCTTCAATAAACGATTCAGACATTACTATATACTCGGAGATGATGAAATGACATCTAAACTGGCTGCAAAATATTTGTACACCATTAGAAATGGTTCATCAGCTAATTCGCCTTATTTAAACGAAGTTTATTTATAACCTCATTTGGAGAGGAGCGCTTGCTTATGATTGATCACAGCTGGTGCCGCATTAACTAATGCAAGATTCACCTACCAGACCATTCCTAACTCACTATAAATACCCAGAGTTTCTTATCTCGGTCATCTTCACCTTGAAAAATTCCCCCTTTCACCCCTACTCGTCCACCTTTCCCTTTATAGGGTGGCATGGTGGCCCGGTGGTTACCTCACAGCAAGAACGTCACTGGTTCAAATCCTCAACAAGCCAGTTGTCGTATCTGTGTGAAGTTTGCATGTTCTCCCTGTGTTCACCAGTTTCCTCCCACAGCCTAAAAACATGCATCATAAGTGAATTAATCAATCTAAATTAGCACTATAGTCGAGCTCTTAACCAGAGGTATATCTATATAGCAATTTATAATCCGTCATCAGCTCTAAATAAGGGGGGAGTTCTCGAGACCTATACCTGAGCTCAAACTCCCCTCTCACCCTGCAAACGGGAGGGAGCCCCAGGCTCGAGGATCTTATAAACTCAGGGATCTCTCCCAGGACAGCATGCCAAACTCGCTTTATTATCAGTCATCAGCTAAGTGTGAACTCTTGAAATAATCTATACTTTTTATTCTTGTAATTATTATAATTTAAAGCAATATTATCTGTTTTTTAATTCCTTTTTTCTGTTATTTATTTCTCATTTGAGGTTTATTTTATTAATTTGATGACGTTGATATATTACATAGTACTGTACTAAATGTCAGGCCAATAAAGAAACTTCAACTTGAGAGAGAGATCAGCTTTTACCTAAAAATATAATAAATAAAGATATATTTTTTGTTCGTCGATCGCATGTAGTTGACCATTTACAGTATGTGCTGTGAATAAAAGGGGTGTTTCAATCTGGCTACCACCGCAAGTATATTTCAAACCTGTGGAAAGCACTGACAGATGTATGTTTGAATGCATTTTTCACTGAGAATGGTGGGCTGCAATGTCAAGCAATGATAAATTACACACAATGGTTAAACGTGCGGGTCATTATAATGCTATAAACAGCTTTTATATTCTCCTTTATGTCAATCATACAGACAAAATGCAGCAGAGTTGATTTCTTATTTATATTTATTTTGTTGTTGTTGTTCTGTAGTTTATGAGAGGGTAAAGATGTGTCATCATGTAATCTGGTGTTGTTTGTTAGTTGATAAAATACCTGCTGATAACCCCGCACATCAATATCTTCAAGGAGACAAATAAAGTAACCTTAACCTTGCCTTATGCCTTGTGTAGTGTTTTGTACCCTAAACAGGTTTGACAAGAGACTTCAGCAGTGTATTTCAACCTGACACAGCATTAAGACAGGCTCTGCCTCTGCTCTTCATGTGTCCAGCCAGACATTATATTTATACTTTATTGGATTAGATGTGCCTTAACTGTATACGAGTAAACATGCAGGTCAGGATTATCATACAGTATGTGAGTGTTTAAATGCAGAGAAACACTAAAGCATTGCTTCGATTCCTGTCATGTGGTCTTCTTAGCCTGGGACTGTTATTTGACTTGTATGGATGTAGCCATGAGGTTAATTTACCTTCATTTGCTTCATCTTATTTATATGTAGAGTGTCTGAGAGACTTTGATATAAGTACAGATTCATGCTTGGATGTTTAGATGCCTTTTGATAATTCAAGGCAAGAAAGTTTTTATTATAGCATCATTTTTTTGACATATTCATGCCTTATGGTCACATTTATCACAGGGTGTTTATAGGGTCTTAAAAAGTCTTAAAACTACTTAAATTTTAAAATCAGGGGTTAAAAAGTCTTAAATTCACAGACATATTGTCCTTTAGGTCTTAAATCATTTTAAACAGGTCCTAATTTTCCTTTGTTTATATCAGAGATGCCCAAACTAGGCCCCAAAGTTGTCCCATTTGATTTAGCCCACCATCCCATCTGAGAAGAGAGGGAGAATGACAGGTATTTTTAATATAGATTTAATATAAAATTAACATTTTGTTTGTTTTATTGTTAAAGCTAACTTAATTAAATGTTTCAATTAAATGTCGTAAATGAAATTTTGATTTATTTTTTTTAAGTAAATACTGGCAACTTGCCTAGTGTATACAGCATTTAACTGCATAGTGTTAACATAAATCATTTATTTTTATTGTAATAAATTTAATACAAGATGTTGAAAGATATAATGCATTAAGTAATATGATTAAAGTAATTTTTTGCTATTTATTTTTAAATATTATGAAAAAGATTAGAAAATTAACCATGGCAACTTTAATGAAATACAGATTTGCTGTATTTACCTTCGGCCCACAACCTTCAATCAAGTTTGCTTTTTGGCCCTTCATAAGAAAATGTTTGGGCACCTCTGGTTTATGTAAAGCTATCCAATCGATCAAACATGCATCCATTCATAAAGAATAAATCTAAATAAAACTTTTAACAAAACTCCATTTATAACTACACTGATTTCTGTAAAATCGTTGCAAGCAATTTATTTGGGCTGAATTTAAACAAACAAATTAAACTTAGCAATGTTCAACTTAATTTGTTTGTTTAAATGCAACCCAAATAAATTATTTACAACCACTTAACTTAAAAAATTTTAGTAAATCCAAGGAATCATCTTTGAATCTTTTTTCAGAGTAATTTATAACTTTATTTATAACTAACTCTATCCTATAACTAGACTAATATTATGAAAGTCTGTTATGCATACGTTTAGTTTATTAAAGTTGTATGTTTTTTGGGAAGATATGCATGTATAAAACTACAGTCTGCTTGATTTGACTCGTATAATATTTAAATATGTGGCTAAGAAATAACTAATTAGAATTTGTTTCTTGATGGGGCAAGTTTTTTTTTTTTCTGCTGGCCCATCAAAATTAAATCCTTAACATGGAGCCATATACAAATCTGAAATTTCATTCTTGATGGTCTTAAAAAGGTCTTTAAAAGTCTTAAATTGCCTAGGTGAAACCTGCAGAAACCCTGTATCAGATTAGAACTTGGCAGTGGTTTAGTTGTGGGATAGACAGATAGATAGATAGATAGATAGATAGATAGATAGATAGATAGATAGATAGATAGATAGATAGATAGATAGATGGATAGATAGAAGGATAGATAGATAGATAGATAGATAGATAGATAGATAGATAGATAGATAGATAGATAGATAGATAGATAGATAGATAGATAGATAGATAGATAGATTGATTGATTGATGGATGGATGGATGGATGGATGGATGGATGGATGGATGGATGGATGGATGGATGGATGGATGGATGGATGGATGGATGGACGGACGGACGGACGGACGGATGGATGGATGAATGGATGGAAAAATAGATTTGTTGATGGATGGATAGATGGATGAATGTATGGATGAATAGATGGATGGATTGATAGATAGATAGATAGATAGATAGATAGATAGATAGATAGATAGATAGATAGATAGATAGATAGATAGATAGATAGATAGATAGATAGATAGATAGATAGATAGATAGATAGATAGATAGATAGATAGATAGATTGACAGACAGACAGACAGACAGACAGACAGACAGACAGATAGATAGATAGATTGATAGACAGACAGACAGACAGACAGACAGACAGACAGACAGACAGATAGATAGATAGATAGATAGATAGATAGATAGATAGATTGATAGACAGACAGACAGACAGACAGACAGACAGACAGACAGACAGACAGATAGATGGATGGATGGATGGATGGATGGATGGATGGATGGATGGATGGATGGACGGACGGACGGACGGACGGACGGACGGACGGACGGACGGACGGACGGACGGACGGATGGATGGATGAATAGATGGAAAAATAGATTTGTTGATGGATGGATAGATGGATGAATGTATGGATGAATAGATGGATGGATTTATAGATAGATAGATAGATAGATAGATAGATAGATAGATAGATAGATAGATAGATAGATAGATAGATAGATAGATAGATAGATAGATAGATAGATGGATGGATGGATGGATGGATGGATGGATGGATGGATGGATGGATGGATGGATGGATAGATAAATAGGTAGATAAATGGATAGATGGATAGATGGATGGATGGATAGATAGATAGATAGATAGATAGATAGATAGATAGATAGATAGATAGATAGATAGATAGATAGATAGATAGATAGATAGATAGATAGATAGATAGATAGATAGATAGATAGATAGATAGATAGGCCATCTCCTGCTTTTTGTGTAATTTATCATTGCTTGACCTTGCAGCCTACCATTATCAATGTAAAATGTATTTAAGCAAACATCTAAACATATTAAAAATGACATATGATGACAAATATTTGCATGCTTTAACATTACAAACCAGCCTTCTGTCTGCCAAGCTTTCCACATTTAAAGCGTTCCATGTTTTGGGGGTTTCAAAGAATGTGGAGGAATGCTGTTTCGCACTAAAAGCACAGGTGTGTCGAGTTAAAACAGTGGCAAAGGGTTTCTGAGCCTTTCAAAAACAAACTTTCAACAGACATGTTAGATATTATCTAAAGTTTTGTACATTTCAATTCAGTTGATCTTTATTTGCTTTTACATTGTGTCAAAGCAGCTTAATAAAGAGGTTCTAGTAAATTGAAGTTGAAGTTCAGCTCAGTTCAGTGTGGTTTAATTTTCACTGCTGAAAGTCCAAACACTGAAGAGCAAATCCATCGATGTGCAGCTCAACAAGTCCCAAGCAAGCCAGTGGTGACAGTGGAGGAACAAACTTCACCAATTGACCAATTGAACCTCGAGAGAAACCAGGATTAGTTGGGCACGACCATTTCTCCTCTGAATTGTGCAGGGCTGCAGTCTAGGCGCTGGTTCATTATTTGCAGTAATGAACTGCCGGTGTCTTAAACCTATCAATTATTTTTCCTGACGTCATCCATTACTTATTAAAGCTCTCGAAAATTCTCATTTAGAAGATATACACCCGATATAAACACGAAAAGCTTGCAGTTTGCCACTTCTGACTAAATGGATCAACTTTTTTTTTTCATCTCATGCTTTAGTTTCTCATCAAATCTTCTGACCAATCAAATGCTCTCTAGTATCCGACATACTCCAAAATGCTATCTGGCAGCTTAAAGACACCTATCATGTATAAAATGAAGTAACATGCATTGCTCAGACTTCAACAGAGTGTCAAAATCTTGATGATTCTGTGTGTCTCGTCTATCAAATCTGAGCTTCATTGTGTATTTTCTATTGGATTTGGATCAGGTGATTGGTTTGGCCATTCTACAGCTTGATTTTCTTTCTCTGAAAGCATCTGAGAGTCTCCTCGGCTGTGTTTTAGATCATTCTCTTGCTGAAATGTCCATTCTTGTTTCTTCTTCATCCTCCTGCTAATGTAGATGTTGGACTGAAGCAGCTGATATTCATTTACACTGAGGAAGGGCAGAGGGTTGCTGAAGAACTACTGAGAGATTTCAGCTGCTGTCTGGGCTTTCCATCTCTTTCTACACCTCCCTTTCTTCATGTGTTTAATACTTTTCCCCTGTGTCATTTCATTTTATTAGACATAACTGCATTTATAAACTAATTCGATTTGTTTTCTTTGGTTGTTTCCAACATCTGGTGAAAATCTCAAGTCAACAGCCTTTAGAAATATGTTTTCTGAGAAAAATGGTGACGTGTTCAATACTTATTTACCCCATTGTATATATAGTTTTCTAAAGCAAAAGAAAAAAGTGCTAAACGTGATAAGAGTTAATGATATGAATCTTGGATTTCAAGCCCACAAAGACAGTGTGTTTCACAATCTGTGAAATCAGCATAATTTAGCAGCATATCCAGCTGACACTGGACTGTACGAGTCCTCAAACCTGACGTCAGCTCATAACCCGTCATCACATCTTCAAGTCAACTCTAACTAAGGTTAAAGTCCTGATCACGTAACAGTAGAAATATGCTGTAAACTTTGTCCTGTATCCGTGACATTCATGCTGAGCATCACGTCAGCATACGCAAAAGTTTTTCTAGGTACAACAACACTTGAAGGGTTGTAAAAAATAAGACTTGGCATTTTTGGACATGTCTTCAGGGTATGATTGACATGATTGACCGTTGCCCTATATAGGCCATCAGTAAATGAAGCCACGCTTTATTTTAAAGTACCTCTGAGGAGGTTTGTTTAGTCATGTGAGCTGAAATCAAGTCCCCTCATCAGGCAACATAACCATGCCAACCAGCTCCCAGCATTGCAGGACCAAATGAAGTGTGTAAATGTGCGAGTTTAATCATTAACCCTGGACAGATGTTCACACTGACTCTTCATTCTTCTTCTCCATCACAGCTCCATGTTTTATTTGTATTTATACTACAGATCTGTTGAAGGCTCGATTCTGATTGGCTGATGGAGATACTACCCAGCAGGCACACAAAGCCATAAGAAGTCACTATTAGGTTAATTTTAGGTCATGATGTCAGGTGACCAAAGTTCAATGTCTAGTCAGCGTCTGAGGACAACGTTATTTTGACGTCCAATAATAACGTCAAATGATGTTGAAATTTGGTTGAGTTTAGGTTGTGTTGAATCTAAAATTGAACCAACATCTTAATCCAACATCTTATTGATGTCAAATACTGGCATTTATTCATCAGGTATGGCAACCAAAATCCAGCGTCTGATAGACGTCATAGTGGTAGCGTCCACACAACACCAAGCTGTAAAATCATTAGACGTTGATATTTGGTTGAGTTTAGGTTGTGTTGAATCCAACGACAAGCCAACATCTTAAACCAACGTCCTATTGATGTCAAATACTGACATTTATTCGTCAGGCATGGCAACCAAAATCCAACCTCTGATAGACATCATAGTGGTAACGTCCACACAATGTCAAGCTGTAACATCATTAAACGTTGATATTTGGTTGATTTTAGGTTGTGTTGAATCCAACGACAAGCCAACATCTTAAACCAACGTCCTATTGATGTCAAATACTGACATTTATTCGTCAGGCATGGCAACCAAAATCCAACCTCTGATAGACATCATAGTGGTAACGTCCACACAATGTCAAGCTGTAACATCATTAAACGTTGATATTTGGTTGGTTTTAGGTTGTGTTGAATCCAACATCTAACCATCATCTTAATCCAGCGTCATATTGACGTCAGTTACTGACATTTAATCGTCAGGTATGGCAAACAAAATCCAACATCTCATAGACGTCATAGTGGTAACGTCCAAACAACATCAACAAATGAATAAATTGATTTCAGGTTGGACGTTGGACACTGACAAAGGACACAGACTTTGTGTTTTGATGTCAACCTGATTTTCATTTCCAAACAAAATGTAACATCCCTGCGACGTTGCAGTACAGTGTCAATCTGACACCATGTTGATGTCCTGTGCCTGCTGGGAAAGGTTTTTATTTTAAGATAAGCACACAGATAAAGTAGTTCAGGCAGGTTTTGTTTTGCTTTGAAATACGATTATTTTGCTTACCCCATTGGCAGATTATTTAGCCTGTTTTAAGGAAAAACTGACTTAATTTTGACTTATTATTTCTGAAAAAAAGACAAAATGTTTTACTTGTCTAGAAAATGCTTCTTCATTGAAGCATTTCTAGGTATTTGTATTAGAAATGAGGCTAAAACTCTAAGTAAGATTTGTTTTTTTTTGCAGTTACAGCTTTATATCGCTATGCTTAATGAGTTATTTCACAGCTACAACAGTCAAAAATCACACCAAAACACAACAGAAGGCTTTGAATGAGAAACTAGTCCTACACAAAGGAGCTGTTTGAGGTCAAAAACCTGACAAAATTCACATCTGGTTTAGCTCAGCTACTAAATACGATCTCCAAAGACTACGCCGAATAGTTCGGACTGCCGAGCGAATCACTGGTACAACCCTTCCTACTCCTCAAGAACTGTACTTATCCAGAGCGAGCAGAAGGGCTGCCAAAATCACTCTGGACCCCTCACACCCAGCACACTGCCTCTTTGAACTGTTACCTTCTGGTCGACGCTACAGAGCACTGCGCACCAGAACAGCCCGACACAGAAACAGTTTCTTCCCTCAGGCAATCCATCTCATGAACACTTGATGATAATAATTGCGAAACCAACATCACTACTTGCTATACACTTTTATACACATATACACTTATTTAACAACACACTTTACATGCCAATTTACACATAACAGCTGCACATATAACGTTGTATATAGTAATAAACACGTACATACACTTGTCAATCTGTATATTTGCACTCACTACTTCTATTTTTTTTTTATATATTTATTATCTGTTTTTTGTCCTGTCTCTGTAATCCTGTTGCACTGTAGAAGCTCTGTCACCAAAACAAATTCCTCGTATGTGTGAACATACCTGGCAATAAAGCTCTTTCTGATTCTGATTAAGTTTAGGCGTACGGTTAGGTTTTTGCACTTCTACATGATTGCTATTAAACTATTATTTTGATTTTGGGAATAATTTACAGTTATGGTTGGGTTTATCGGTAGGGAATAGGTATGAGTTACATTTTCCAACAAAAATGTTGTTCCAGGATCGACATAGATTTGAATCCAGGATCACATCTGTACTTGGAAAAATGACGTGCGCATTATTCTGTAATAATTCAACATCAGATGTTACTTACTTATAGTATGGGCTGTTGAATGCTTGATTCCGATTGGCTGATGGAGATTCTAAGCTCTGCCGTTATTTTCATATTAACAAAGCTAAAGTAGTTCCGGCAGGTTTTGAGCGCATTACAGCTCCATATCCCTCCGCTGAATGGCTCCAGTTCAAAATCACATCACAACTTACGAATCATTTACGAAGCATTTCAAATCCTTTAACGTATGGCAAGACATTATTTGCTAAGTTATAAACAAGTTAAAACTAGTTTTGCTCTTTGCAGTGCAATATTTAACCAAATTTCTGTCAGTTTCGACATGTTACATCTCCCAAGTCCCTGCATTGAGAGAGCGTGAGAGAGATTGCCTGTGTGCATCTACAGTAAATGCCCCGGGCATATCTAATAGCTCATATTAACCATATTCTACAGTGGGTTGGTAACCGGTTTTTGTAATTGTATTAGAACTCCTGATTCATGACTATGAATAATAAAGTAAATAAACAGTCAAACTATCTGCTCTGCGAACAGTTTTTACTACGATACATAAAAAATAGAAATAATATGATCAGAAAATACAAGTTTGTAGCATCAAGCAGCATAATGAGTGGATTTTGCAACCCAGGCTCATTCTGAGAACGTAGTCCCGGGGACGTTTCTGGAGACCGCGAAATACGTCCCGGCAGGTACGTATTTTTGCAGTTTTTGTTTTCGCGAATCCGCGAGAGGCCGCTGTGCGCGATTTTTCCCGCGCCGTTCTCGCGTAAACCCGCTAGAGGCCGCTGTCGAACGACCTTCCGCCTGTCTGCCTGGATGACAGGATGATTGACCGTGCGACCGGCCAATCGGCTGACCCACCCTCCTCCGTCCCTAAACCCAACCAACGACGATTCACAAAAGCCGTCCAGAAAAAGAAAAGCCCTCGTCTGATTTTTACCACGTTTTCGGATTTTGACCACATTCTCACCCTGTGACGAACTTATTCGCTTCATTTTTTGAATTTTGTTTTTGTTTTCTTACCTGATTTGTAGTTACCTGATGTGTAGTTGCGAGTTCATTTTTTTCATTTTCCTTCAGCTTAGTCCCTTATTTCTCAGGGGTCGCCACAGCGGAATGAACCACCAATTATTCTAGGATATGTTTCACACATCGGATGCCCTTCCAGCTGCAACCCAATAGTGATAAACTCACACACACTCATACACTATGGCCGATTTAGCTTATTCAATTCACCTATAGCGCATGTGTTTGGACTGTGGGGGAAAGCAGAGCACCCGGAGAAAACCGACAGAAATAAACTTCTTGCTGTGAGGCCCCTGGGCTAACCACCGAGCCACCATGCCACCATAATTTCAACATACCAATGAATAACTTAAATTATTGCACAGCTGTTGTGATGATTCTGTTTTCCCGCTTGTATCTCTGCACAGATACATGGATTCATCTGAGAAGAAGCTAATTATTGGTATCTCAAACTTAATAATATAATGAGATTAATGTATTTTAATGTGTTTGTATTGTCAGGCCGCCATGCAGACATATGAATGCAAAGGGCAGGAGGTTTTCTCCAATGGCAGTGCCGGACATACGAACGGCAGAGATGCGACCAGGATGAGGGAAGTCGCCTTTGAGAAGAACCCGTCTGAACCCCTGGTACACTTTCTGTTTTCGTGCACTTCATGTGTTTTCTAGTTACACAACTGAGCTAATTGCTCTCATTAAAGTTGTTCAGTTCTAAATAATAAAAATGATGTTGTTGATCAAACTGTATATATATTTTCCCCAATTTCTGTTTAACGGAGAGAAGAGTTTTTTCAACATATTTCTAAGCATAACAGCTTTAATAACTCATTTATAATAACTGATTCATTTTATCTTTGCCATGATGACAGCAGATAATATTTGACTAGATATTGTTCAAGACACTAGTATTTTATACTAGATAAGTGACATTTAAAGGCTTAAAGGCTCACATAGTTTACCTCTTTTTTTATGATTTATTATTAATATTATGGCTCTTCTGAGTGTGCCAGTTTAGGTTCAGTTTAAAACACAATTCAGATTGTTTTATTATAATGTGTTAAAAAGTGTCATGTTGGGGGCGTGTCCACAGCTCGCTGATTTAGGGGTGTGTTGCTTCACATGTAAATTAGTTTCGGCTTCCCGCCAACGTAACAAGGGGGCGGGGCCATGAGCTCACCCGCTCTGCGTTTGCAACAGAGTCTGACAGTCAGACTGAGAGAAGGAGCTGGAGTGAGAGGATCAGCATTCAGTCGTACATGTACGACTCTGACACAGACCAAGCAGAGAGTACAAAATCATTTGTGTCTTTGGACAGTTTTACAGCCAACTGTGTGCTTGTTTCAAGTGCCGAGCTTGTACACAGAAACTAATAACCACGCACACTGAATTAACTTTGACTGAGGCACCGGATGCGCCGCTCGAAGCCGCGACACGGCACACCAGACACTCTCTGTGGCGCGGGAGAGACATGAAGTGTCCCGAATCGTCGCGCCACGCATTTTTAAATTCTAAACATAGGTTTCTGCAGCGGTCCGCGGCGCCCAGCCGTCGACTTGAGTGTACCCTGATAGAAACCTATGTTTATAATTCTAAAACGCATGCTAGTTAAGATCACAGGGAGCTTCTGGGATCGCGAGAAATGCAAACGGATGAAGTATAAGGTAGACTCAATGAGAAGTACACATGTTTGCAAACCTACCTAAAGATACAACCAATAATTCCGATTAGAGCGATAATGTGGAGAATATTGATCTTGTGTTGAGCCCAATGAGCCTTGCATCTAAAAATAGAGCTAGCGTGTTCCTTTAGTGATATCGCTTCAACTCACGCTGAAAATGGCGGACGTGAATCAACAAACTGAGGATATGATGATGCGCCTGTCAATCAATATTGGTGGGCGGGGGGACCGCTCTCCTACGTAAAGTTGCGGTCGGTTTGAAAACCGCTCCAATTGGTCCACCGTTTTTTATGTTGTTAAATTGAAATAAAAAGCACTGGGTGTGTTTATATCACCCCAATATGACGCTCTATACACCATACATGCACATATGTCTGTCCAAACAGCTTGAAAAGTAGATTTTTTTATACCATAGGTGCCCTTTAACTAGGTTAATTAGGGTAAAGTTAGAGTAATTAGGCAAGTCATTGTATAAGAGTGGTTTGTTCTGTAGACAATCCAAAACTAATATTGCTTAAAGAGGCTAATAATATTGACCTTAAAATGGGTTTATAAAAACTAAAAACTGTTTTTATTCTAGCTGAAATAAAACAAATAAGACTTTCTTCAGAAGAAATATTATAAGAAATACTGTGAAAAATTCCTTTTGGAATTCTACGTAAAAATGCTTTTTTTTTACTTTGAGTTTTATCTTGTTTCTAGTCCAAATATCTCAAAATTCTTAAATCAAGAAGCATTTTCCAGACAAGCAAAACATACTGTCTTGTTTTAAGAAATAATACACCAAAATCCTTAAAACAAGCAAAATAATCTTGTTTTTTCCTTTTGATGTAAGTACAAGTGCTATGTGTGATTGGCTTGTGTGTAGTATTTTGACATAATGAGCCCTATCATACACCTGGCGCAATAAGATGCTAGACATGTATGGCGAGATTTGCTGCTATTTTCAGACCAGCGCAACAGTCATTTTCATGTTTTGCGCCACATTGTTTAATAGGTAAATAGTAAATTTGTGTCACTTTGTGGATTCATGGGTGTGCTGGTCTATAAAGGAGGTGTGTTAAGGCGCATTGTTGGCGTGTTTTCAGTTTATTCATGACGATCTGCATCTGTATAATGTTATTATTATTAGCAGTATTATATTCATATTTATATTTGTTTTAATAAACACAAGTGTAGATTTGTCCACCTGTGGGGTTTTGGAGACGTCTGCATCACCATATGGGGCATCAGAACAGGACGTGTGTTTGGATATAACTCAGTGTTTTGACCACACTTCATTATTATTGTTCATTTATTCCTTTGCTGGAGATTAGAACTGAATTTAGAAATAGTTTCGACACAAATCTTTGAGCTTAACAAACTAAATTAAATATGTGGGCTAATGGATGTGTTCAGTGGAGTGAGTTTCCACCGTTTCATTACTCTACCAAAGTAAAGGAGTAAAGTAAAGGAGTAAAGTAAAGAGGCTGAATGGAGGAGGCTCATTCTTTATCCTCGAGCTGCAGATGCTCTGTTTAACTGTTTTCTCGCTAGTGAAGCGTTCAGGTTTTACTCTTACAAAGTCTGCCATGTAAATAGCAAATGCGCCATGGAGCCACACAACTGACTCTTAAAGGGAATGAGAGACGAGACTCTGATTGGTTTAATGAACGTTATGCTCAGAACACACCCAGAACTCATTAAGAGAATAAGCACAACCCTGTTAGACCATGCACCGGGGCGCAGAGCGTATTTTACCATCCTTAAAACAGCAAAAGTGGATTCAGACATGCCCTTAATGCTATGAGCCATGTGCTTTAGACTTTGCACCTAGATCGTTAAAATAGAGCCGAATGAATCAAATTTGGCAAAAGTTGTGTGATCAGTGAACAAAAACTGTAATAAGACCTTGATAATACTGATAAGCATGACAGTTTTGGTCATTGTAATTATAATATACAGTATAATATTTATACCACTACTGTACATCTCTAATTGTGCTGTATGCTTTCAGGGAGTAACTTTAAAGCTGAATGAGAAGCAGAGGTGTACAGTGGCCAGAATACTGCACGGAGGAATGATACACAGACAAGGTGCAGTTTGTATGTGTGTGTGTGTGTGTGTGTGTGTGTGTGTGTGTGTGTGTGTGTGCGTGTGTGTGTTTGTGTGTATATATGCCTTGTATTCCTTAAAGTGTTGGGACTAAATATCCCCACAAGTATAGCAATTCCAGTACATTTTGAACTAAGTGGGACATTTTTGTTGGTCCCCATGAGAGTAAACATGCTTATAAATCATACAGAGTGAAGTATTTTAAAAATGTAGAAATGCAGAATGTTTCCTGTGAGGGTGGGTTTATGGGTAGGGTAGGGGGAGAGGAGAGAATAAACAGTCTGTACAGTATAACATTATGTTTGTGGGAAGTCCCCATAAAGGTAACTGTACAAGGTGTGTGTGTGCGCGTGTGTTAAATATCTATACAGCTGCATGGATAAGGGTTAGTAACACTATTTTTTATTTCTTAAAACAGGTTCTTTACATGAAGGAGATGAGATTGCAGAAATCAATGGGACAAGTGTTGCTAATCAAAGTGTAGACCAGCTGCAGAAGATTCTGGTGGGTATTGAAGGCTTTTGTGAAAAATAAATACATTTCAGCATGGTTGAAAAGAGCGCTTATTAGAGAAATGAATTAATTTGAAATGACGCAATGCTATTGGACACTCAATTGCATTTATTTACAAATGATTTTAGTGCAGTCTAAAACTATTCTGTGTGGTTACAACTTAATTAATCTTCCCTAAAACACTGCTTTATTCATTTATTTATTTATTAGTTTGTTTGTTTATTTACTTATTTATTTATTTTTATTTGTTTGTTTGTTTACTTATTTGTTTATTTTTATTTGTTTGTTTGTTTACTTATTTATTTATTTACTTATTTGTTTATTTATTTATAAATTTATTTGTTAATTTATTTATTTATTCATTCATTTATTTATTTATTTGTTTTCGTATTTATCTATTTATTTGGTTATTTGGTTATTTACTTGTTTGTTTGTTAGTTAATTTATTTATTTATTTATTTGTTTATTTATTAATTCATTTATTTGTTTGTTTATTTACTTATTTATTAATTTACTTATTTGTTTTTTTGTTCACGTATTTATTTATTTGTTTGGTTATTTGTTTATTTACTTGTTTTGTTTGTTAATTAATTTATTTATTTGTTAATTAATTTATTTTTTATTCATTCATTTATTTATTTGTTTGTTTGTTCACTTATTTATTTATTTATTAACTTATTTATTTATTTGTTTATGTATTTACTTATTTATTTATTTATTTATTTGTAAACTTATTTATTTATTTATTTACTTATTTATTTATTTGTTAACTTATTTATTTATTAACTTATTTATTTATTTGTTTGTTTATTTACTTATTTATTTATTTTTGTTTACGTATTTATTTATTTGTTTAGTTATTTGCTTATTTACTTGTTTGTTTGTTAATTTATTTATTTGTTAATTAATTTATTTTTTATTTATTAATTAATTTATTTGTTTGTTTGTTCACTTATTTATTTATTTATTACCTTATTTATTTATTTGTTTATGTATTTACTTATTTATTTATTTGTTGTCTTATTTATTTATTAACTTATTTATTTATTAACTTATTTATTTATTTATTTATTTATTTATTTATTTGTTTATGTATTTACTTATTTATTTATGTTTGTACTTTCATTTTAGTTGTCTTTTATTTCTTTAGTTTTGGTTTCCAAAATGAATCCTCTTTGCTCTTAACACGTTTACATTGACAATAATGCTTGTTAACCAGATTTGATAATTTATGAAGGAATTATAATGCTTTGTTTTGTCATTTCATCTTCATTTTCAAGTAGCAGGATATTTACAGCTACTGTATATTTCAGTTAATACTTTCTGTGCTCCTCAAAGGTAAAACTTACTTTGGCATTATTACAAAGTGTTTTCAAGTTAACTCAAATGTGAAGAACCATAATAAAGATGAAGTAACCTTCACCTTAAAGGGACAGTTCCCCCAAAAATGTCAACACTGTCATCATTTACTTTACTTCTGTCGAACACAAATGAAGATATCCTGAAGAATGCTAGAGGAAAAAACTAGTTCCTACTATTGATGTGAATAGCTGTTTTTTTCCCAACATTCTTCAAAATATCTTGTTTTGTGTTCAACAGAAGAAATAAACCCATAAACGTTCAGAAGTATGTGAGTAAATGAGGATTTTTGGGGTGAACTGTTCCTTTAAGTATCCTTCAAAAGCGTTTGTGTGTGTATATTTACTGCGATTTGACTTGGCTCTAAACTGTTCGACATTACAGAAAGACACAAACGGTGTCGTCACACTGAAAATCATCTCCAACCAGCAAAGTCGCCCAATGGCATGTGAGGTGAGTAAAACATCAGTCTCACATTTGACCAATCCCCTGCTTCCATTTGTGTTTCATAATCACAATCGACTGCATCTGCAAATATTCACTCTAATGGGGTTTGATCACTTCTTTCTTTGTCTGCCTATTCTGTATGCTTGATTAAATGAAGGTGTGGGGTTTGTCATGGGAAAGCAGTGAAACACACAGGTGACTATTAAAGCAACAGTAGCAGATAATAACTAGATTTACTGGCTCATTAGATGACCTCTCTACAGATCCTCTTCTGCCATCTGCTGGTCACACAGTGTCAAAGCAAAAGTTAAAGAGAGAGTTCTCTGTACTCGCTCATTCTCAAGTGCTTCCAAACATTTAGGAGTTTCTTTTGAACACAAAAGAAGATATTTTGAAGAATGTAGTAACCATTGATTTCCACTGGTTATCGATTTTCAGCTTGTTTCTTCCAAAGCGATTTCCAAAGTGTCTTCTTTTGTGTTCAGCAGAATAAAGAAACTCATAAAGGTTTGAAGCCAGTAAAAGGGTGAGTAAATGATGACAGATTTTGTATTATTTGGTGAACTGTCTCTTTAAATTAAGCAGTGACAATGTGATGAGCTGTGGTACTGTAGTTATCTTCTCTCATTATATAACAGAAACCGTTCTGATATTGTAATGTTAGATCACCTAGATCCTTCTAGAACCCTGCTTATAGACTATAGTGACATAGTTGTAGTTATAGATACTAAATATAGATACAGTATCTATCTATCTATCTATCTATCTATCTATCTATCTATCTATCTATCTATCTATCTATCTATCTATCTATCTATCTATCTATCTATCTATCTATCTATCTATCTATCTATAAATTCATCCATCCGTCCGTCTGTCTGTCTGTCTGTCTGTCTGTCTGTCTGTCTGTCTGTCTGTCTGTCTATCTATCTATCTATCTATCTATCTATCTATCTATCTATCTATCTATCTATCTATCTATCTGTTTGTCTGTCTGTCTGTCTGTCTGTCTGTCTGTCTATCTATCTATCTATCTATCTATCTATCTATCTATCTATCTATCTATCTATCTATCTATCTATCTATCTATCTATCTATCTATCTATCTATCTATCTATCTATCTATTTGTCTGTCTGTCTGTCTGTCTGTCTATCTATCTATCTATCTATCTATCTATCTATCTATAAATTCATCCATCCGTCCGTCCGTCCGTCTATCTATCTATCTATCTATCTATCTATCTATCTATCTATCTATCTATCTATCTATCTATCTATCTATCTATCTATCTATCTATCTATCTATCTATCTATCTATCTATCTATCTATCTATCTATCTATCTATCTATCTATCTATCTGTCTCTCTGTCTGTCTATCCCTTTGTCTGTCTGTGTAATTGTTTGTATATTTGCCTGTTTTATATGACAATTACTTAAAACACACGCTATTTATTTATTTATTTGAAACTAAATTAAATTAATTAATAAAATTTTAAGTGGGTGACGCAGTGGCGCAGTAGGTAGTGCTGTCGCCTCACAGCAAGAAGGTCGCTGGCTCGAGCCCCGCAGTCCAAAGACGTGTGGTACAGGTGAATTGGGAAGGCTAAATTGTCCATAGTGTATGAGTTTGTATGGATTTTTCCCAGAGCTGGGTTGCAGCTGGAAGGGCATCCGCTGCATAAAACATGTGCTGGATAAATTGGCGGTTCATTCCGCTGTGGCGACCCCGGATTAATAAAGGGACTAAGCCGAAAAGAAAATGAATGAATTAAATTTTAAGTGTATTGTTTTATTTTTATTATTTCTTTGAAACTAAATTAAATTAAATAATTAATTATTTTTACTGGTACTATTTTATTTTGTAATGTTTATTTTTATTTAAATGCGTACGTTTATTTTACATTAGTTATTCATTTAATTCTTTATTTATTTTAAATTAAATTAACCATTTAAACATTAAATTACAGTTTTTCTCAGTCGCTTTGGTACATTTCTCAGATCAGAATTGTAATTTGCAAAAGAGTAAGTGCATTTCTGAAAGCAACACATACAAATAGCAAAACTGTACAGCGCTAATACTAATAGCACACTATGGATCACCTGCAAAAGCCAGTCTCTTGCTCAAAATCCTTAGTTACTCTCTCAGAACTCAATTTCTGTCAATAATCACGTCAGTGTCGTCAGAATGACGTGTCCTTGTGTATTACGACAGTCAAATTACTTAGTCATGTTGTATAAGAGTGTACTCTGGAGGGCTGTTCTGATGTAAACTAGGGCTTTTTTTGTACTGTAATTTGTCGACAGATCATGTCATTGTGATACAGAAAGGAAAAGACAGCACTGCACAGCACAAAGAAAAACAAAACAAACGTAAAAATGTGAACAACGTAATCTGCTTTGAGATGCACCATTAGATAAGTCGAGATTTACCTGCGAGAAATCTACCAATTGTGGACAGATTCTTTAACCGAAAGCAACAGGAAACAATACTATAGTAATTTATAGTAAACACTATAGTATTTTTAAACCATACTATAGTAAAGATGCTTGCAAACTACCTAAAACTTCTACAACTGGAGTTATATTACACTAAAACACACCACAGTTTACTGTAGTAAAAACTAAAGTGTACTACAGTATTCTAGTTTATCAGTGCACTATAGTTAATACTACTGAAGGCTGTGGCATTAATAAAGTGTTGTAAATATAATAATATGTACTTTACTATAAATGACGATAGTATTTGTTCATGTGTTGAATCGTCTTCATTCATACAGTGGTTTATAATGTTTCTGCAGATGTATATGAGAGCACAGTTCGACTATGACCCAGCCAAAGATGAGCTCATCCCGTGTAAAGAAGCGGGCCTGAAGTTCCAGACGGGCGATATTATTCATATCATCAACAAGAAGGATCCCAACTGGTGGCAGGGGAAGGTGGACAGTTCCTCCACAGACTTCGCTGGACTCATCCCTTCTCCAGAACTGCAGGAGTGGTGCGTTCACCTGGCCCTGTGTTCTGAAATACACGCCTCAGCCTACATTTTTATAAAACTTAAAATACTTTGGGTTTCGTTGCACTTTTCGAATGATAAATCCACTAGAGGGCGCTGTTTACATCTTTGTGACTGAAATATGCTACCTATAGGGTACGTTTTGTTGTATGTTTCAGATGACAAATCCACTAGAGGACGCTGTATACATTTTTGCGAATATGAAATATGTTACTTAGGGCGTCTTTTGTTGCACATTTCAGATGACAAAATTCACTAGAGGGCGCTGTTTACATTTTTGCGAATATGAAATATGTTGCTTAGAGTACGTTTTGCTGTACGTTTCAGATGACAAATCCACTAGAGGGCGCTGATTACATTTTTGTGAATCGGAAATACGTTACTTAGGGGACGTTTTGTTGCACGTTTCAGATGACAAATCCACTAGAGGGCGCTGTTTACATCTTTGTGACTGAAATATGCTACCTATAGGGTACGTTTTGTTGTATGTTTCAGATGACAAATCCACTAGAGGCCACTGTCCACATTTTTTGCGAATATGAAATATGTTACTTAGGGCGTCTTTTGTTGCACATTTCAGATGACAAAATCCACTAGAGGGCGCTGTTTACATTTTTGTGAATCTGAAATTTGTTACTTAGGGTGTCTTTTGTTGCCCGTTTCAGATGACAAAATCCACTAGAGGGCGCTGTTTACATTTTTGCGAATATGAAATATGTTGCTTAGGGTACGTTTTGCTGTACGTTTCAGATGACAAATCCACTAGAGGGCGCTGTCTACATTTTTTGCTCCTGAAATGCTACTTAGGGTACGTTTTGTGGTACATTTCAGATGACAAATCCACTAGAGGACGCTGTATACATTTTTGCGAATATGAAATATGTTACTTAGGGTGTCTTTTGTAGTGCATTTCAGATGACAAATCCACTAGAGGGCGCTGTTTACATTTTTGTGAATCTAAAAATATGCTACTTAAGGGGGTCACACACCGGATGCGCCGCTCGGTGCCGCGCCACACAGCGCCATGCAATTCAGAATTCTAAACAGATTTCTATTAGTGTACGCACACTGGCGTGGCATGTCGGTAGCTGTCAGCCGTGCCCAGCTACGACTTCATATTTCTGTCGCGCCACAGAGGGACATCTGATTAGTTTCATATTAAATAACATTCAAATGTGTGCGTCTGGTGTGCGATACTTCCAACTGCATCCGGTGTGCGACCCCCTTCAGTGTACGCTTTGTTGCACGTTTCAGAGGACAAATCCACTAGGGGGCGCTGTCTACATTTGGAACTAAACTGTACAGAGCTGCGGCCCTCCAGGAACTGGATTTGACACCTGTGTGTAAATGTAGGCTGAAGCATGTGTTTCCAGTGAGCCTGCGTTTTGGTTCTCAGGACAGTTTGAGCTGAGAGATCAGTAAATGTTTGTGGTGTTTCTGCAGGCGAGTAGCAAGCAAAAGCAAAGCAACACGGGAAGCTGGACAGTCCTGCAGTCCTTTTGGCAAGAAGAAGAAATGCAAAGACAAATACCTCGCCAAACACAGCTCAAGTTAGTGAAGCGCATCTGTACCATCACACACTGTTATATTATGCAGTTTTATAAAGTGTTATAACATTATACAGTAAAACAAAGTACTTGAACACTGGTTAAATACACATGTTCTGCTTTATTTGTTTAAGGATTTGTTTTCTGTTAAACGGGTCTAATTATTTAAACGAGACTTTTCACAGTCATTTTCACACTTACTACAAAACATACTAATATTTTTTATTTTAGTTCTTGTTAACAAATTGTTAATGTCACCTGCAGTTTAAGCCCAGTGCTAATTATTTATTACATTTGTCATTTAGCAATCACAATTATAGTATATTTGGCTAATTTGATTTAATGTTGTTAAAAATATAATATAATAGTAACAAGTAACAAGGTGTGTGTATATATATATATATATATATATGTATAGTATATACACTTGGCCATTTTATTAGGTACGCCTGTCCAACTTAACATCAACGCAAATTTCTAATCAGCCAATCACATGGCAGCAACTCCATGCATTTAGGCATGTAGACATGGTCAAGATGATCTGCTGCAGTTCAAAGCGAGCATCAGAATGGGGAAGAAAGGGGATTTAAGGGACTTTGAACGTGGCATGGTTGTTGGTGCCAGACGGGCTGGTCAGAGTATTTCAGAAACTGCTGATCTACTGGGATTTACAATTCAGCTCACACAGGCTCACCAAAATTGGACAATAGAAGATTTCTGCTTTGACGTTCGGATGGTCGGGTCAGAATTTGATGTCAGGAACATGAAAGCATGGATCCATCCTGCCTTGTATCAGCGGTTCAGGCTGGTGGTGGTGGTGTAATGGTGTGGGGGATATTTTCTTGGCACACTTTGCGCCCATTAGTACCAATTGAGCTTCGTATCAACGCCACAGCCTACCTGAGTATTGTTGCTGACCATGTCCATCCCTTTGTGACCACAGTGTCTCCATCTTCTGATGGCTACTTCCAGCAGGATAACACTCCATGTTATAAAGCGTGAATAATCTCAGACTGGTTTCTTGAACATGACAATGAGTTCACTGTACTCAAATGTCCTCCACAGTCCCCAGATCTCAATCCAATAGAGCACCTTTGGGATGTCGTGAACGGGAGATTGGCATCATGGATGTGCAGCCGACAAATCTGCAGCAACTGCGTGATGCTAACATGTCAATATGGAGGAAAATCTCTGAGGAATATTTCCAGTAGCTTGTTGAATCTCTGCCATTAAGGCAGTTCTGAAGGCAAAAAGGGGGTCCAACCTTGTACTAGC